>NW_026081842.1:0-1016 GCF_006386435.1 Epinephelus moara | reverse complement strand
GTTTACATTGTCTGGTTATAAATATAGTTTCAGTCCACTTCTGACTGTTTGTGTTGTAGCGTTGTTAATTTACCAAACTTCTGACTGTTTGTGTTGTAGCGTTGTTAATTTACCAAATGCAGCTTTAAATTAATGAGCCTTCACATCAGTTGCTGTTGTTCCAGACGACTGAACACTGATACCACAGTCACAACAAAATCCAACTATTCTGCTTTAACTGGCTGTCGATTATCTTCTCTCCTCCTCTCCATCATTTATGAAGTGACACAGCAGCTGTTGGTTCACTCACAGCAAAGAAACATCATGCTGTAATGGAAAGACAAACTCTAAAGACACATGTTTCATTTGGATCTGAAAGAAATTTATGTAGAATTATTTGATGTTGAACCTAAATTTGTGAAGATGATAAAACAAAGAACATCAGTCCACCTCCAGTGTTTTAGGCTGCAGATAAATGGCTGTTTATTTGAACTGATGTTTCGACCCATGTGGTCGGCATAAAATCATAGTTTGCAGCTTGTAGTAAACATCTGTGTGACTCAGTCCCTGTGTGTGAGCAGCATCTGCTTCAGTCTTTGATTCAGTTTAACTCTGATCTCTCACTTACAGTAAGTGGATAATCTGCTCATATTGTTTCACTCTGTGAAGTGTTTTTCATCTCATCGTTACAATCACAGGTAGCTGTTCCACCTCCTCTGTCTTCCTCTAACAAAGCTGGCTGATCATTCATCATCACTGCTGTGTTTTACAGAGAAACTTTATCAGAGTGAACTCAGTGGAGGAAACAAACTGGAAAAACACAGCCTCATTAGTCACAACAACAGCTAACAGACACACACACACACACATAATTATGCTGGAGTAATTATAGTAATCCAAATTAAGAGGCCATTTAGGACCTGTCTCATGTCTGTATTTATTTAACAGTAGAACAAAGTGAATAAGATGCTTTAACAGATTTTAACAGAAAAGCTTTGACAATAACAACTAAGTGTTACGATACTTGACACATTATC
>NW_026081841.1:0-1149 GCF_006386435.1 Epinephelus moara | reverse complement strand
GACTACATTTAGCACCAAAACAATATGTAAAAAACAATATAATAATAATAATTTTAAAAAGTAAATAAAAAAACAAATATCGAATACCAAATTTTCATAACGAATACCTACCCATAGAAACGAATATTCGAATATCCGAATATCTGGGTACAGCCCTACTAAAAACACATTCATAGTGTTTTAGCAGCGCCCTAAAATGACACCAAAATGCTGTACAGACGTGGCTTAATTCTTTATATTATATGTCTATTTTGGTACAAAAACTTAACCACCAGTGTGGCAGGTAGCCTTCTGTCATGCTGTAAAGTTTAGTTCAAATCAAACTTTATTTATATAGTTGATTCAAAACTCACATTAAACACACATTAATAGAGACAGTTTCAAACACAAGTACGCAAATTGGCTTCACTATAAATCGCAGAACTGACAGACAAACACTTGACTTTATCTGGCCACATTTCCCCCACCAATACAACATGCTAACGTTATTAACACAAGTCTATGGCATTTTTCATTGTATAAATTAGCATAGTGTCTAGCGATCTTTTCCTCTTCTCATATAAAACCAGGGACAACAGCAACATGTAACAAAGGTAACGGCACATATTTTGGCTCCATTACAACTCACTGACAAAACAACTGTCTTATACTAAACACGTTTTCCAAGCAAATACAACATGCTAACGTTATTAGCACAAGCCTATGGCATTTTACATTGTATACATTAGCCTAGCGACGAGCAGAGATTTCCTCTGCTCATATGAAGCCAGGATAAATCCCGAAGTATAAATCCCTGAAGGATAAATCACACACAAGACTTAAAATGCTATTTTAGTGTCTTTACTGTCTTCACAATTTATTGTTTCTTATCTGCGAAATTAAAGTAAATACAAGCTTCATTTCCACTGAGGGAAATGGTTTCAGCTTACAGAAACTGACAGCAGGTCTGCATCACCGCGACGCTGAGCGTGAGGGTGGGCGAGTTCAACTTTCTGTGAACAACAGAGGTGTTTTGAAAACACCCCCATTCTCACAGGTAACTTAGCCTGTTCCCCCGCCAGAGGAAATAATGGATTCATCCTGGAAAGCTATTGATGTAGCACTTTTCTCCTTACGAAAGTAACACGGCGATTATTCGACTAATGAGAA
>NW_026081840.1:1824-2863 GCF_006386435.1 Epinephelus moara | reverse complement strand
GTTGGGTTTAGAGCATGCCTCCAAGAAGCTTTTTGTACGTCTCTGGGCGTTACATAAGCCTGCTGAGTTTCATACATGTAGGTTAAACTAGCTTCAGGGGCTGTTCCTCAAACTTTTGTAGGGGGCGCTACTGAGCCATTTTTTGGAACCCGCACACAAGACCCTTAAAATATCAAATTATTCACCAGTTCTGAGATGTGTGCAAAGTTTCATGAGTTTTCGGGTATGTTAAGCCTCCCAAAACGGCAATTCATTTGGAGGAATAATAATAATAATAATAATAAAAAATCCTTGCATTTCAATAGGGTCCTTGCACCGCTAGGTGCTCGGGCCCTAATAATAATAATAAAAAATTCTTGCATTTCAATAGGGTCCTCGCACCTAGCGGTGCTGGCAGGACGTCTTCTGACGTGTCAGTTCATTTCTGTCAAAGTTAGACATCGCATGCAAGAGTGACTTTGCATATCTTTGATACAGTGCTGGAATGACATATTTCACATTTTGTATCACTTCCTCTTTCCACTAGAGGGAGTTGGAGAGCGCAGTAATTATACATCATGTTTTTATACATAAACCACAGCATTTAACTTTCAGATAAATCAAAAGATAAGTGTTTGAGACCTACTTCCTGTCACCACTAGCTAACACTATGAGTATCAGGAAATATGGTCATATAAATGTGTTCAGGGCAGGACTAATATGAATCATCTGAAGTTTGATGGAGATCAGAACATTTACGGCAACAATATAGCATTTTCCTGTTTCATGGCAAGACATCAAAAGTAAACCCTCTGCAGCGCGCGTAGACACTAATGATACGTCATGTTTGTGTAGATCAAATATAGACCACAGCATTGAAATTTCAGGTGAATCCAAAGATAAGTGTCTGGTAAGAAGTACTTCCTTTCACCACTAGGTGGCGCTATGACTATCACAGAATATTGTCATATAAATGTGTTCAGGGTGGGACAAATATGAATCATGTCAAGTTTGGTGGACAACGGACCATTTACTCCAAATTTATAGCAATTTCCTGTTT
>NW_026081840.1:0-1256 GCF_006386435.1 Epinephelus moara | reverse complement strand
AGATGTGTTCAGGGCGGGACTGTCATCAATCCTGTGAAGTTTGGGCAAGATTGGACCATGTATGCTGGAGTTATAAACTACTTCCTGTTTAGTGGCGAGACCCCTAACTTTGACGCCATCCCACGGTCACACGCATTGACGAAAACTCAAGCTTTTGATAACTTTTCATCTTCAAGGTCTTGGGATGGGACAGACCAAGGTTTGTATGCCTTTATCTCTCACCACTTTTAAAATGTTGAAATGAAAATGGAATATTTTCCTCAATAAACTCTGGCACCTAAAGGGTTAAAATGGAGATGCTGCCCCTGTCATGTCTGCATGTAAGATTAAGAGACACACACACATCATGTTTCTGTGAGTTTGTGTGTGACCGCGGTTGCCATGGTGATGAAGTAGGTGCACCTGGCTGAAGAGCAGAGACAGACAGACAGAACACAGAGAAGAGACCTGTTTTAGTGGAGATTTAACTCCTCGAAGAAGTTCTTTCCATTCCCAAACCGTTGATAAAGTTATACAGAAGATCTGTTTATTAGCAGTCGAGCTGGCATGTGTGCATCTTTAAAGCCGATACAATAAACGGTGTAGGAGGAGATGTTTTTTTTAAGAGCATGTTTCAGGCAAAATCTTACTTAGAAAGGTCAAATAGCTCACTTCCTGTTGGAATTAGGTCATGGGTGTCAGCGCGTGATTTGTAAGTCAAACACACCAGTTTTGGTTTGATCTTGATACGACATTCCTACGGGCTGCAGTGGCCAGTTTAGTGCACCTAGGTGGCGCTAGAGAGCCCATTTTGGCACTTTAGGGGTTAATAATGTGTATTTGCTGTTTCAAATGAAGATTCTGCTGCTGTAATCTGTCCTTTAAAGATTGTCAGACACACAGACACACAGAGCCGTGTGTGCGTGTCTGTGTGTGCAGCCGTTGTCATGGCGATTAATGACTCACCTGCACGTGAGGGGCACACACAGAGCTCATGAGAGAGCAGATCAGCAAAGGCTGTTTATAATGGGTTTTAACTCCTCGAACAAGTTCTTGCCATACCCAAACCGTTGGTCCAATCTGTGAGCAGTCCTCTGCCTTTGGGCTTGGTCCCTAATATACGCAGCTCTGTGAGCAGTCCTCTGCCTCTAGGCTCGGTCCCTAATTAAAACTGCAAGCAGCGTTTGGCGGGACCTTGCACTCGCGCCCGTTTCGGCCCCCAGCTTATGTCGTCACTGTGAAGTATTTAGAAATATCAAACATATTGCCACAAACAT
>NW_026081839.1:2295-3617 GCF_006386435.1 Epinephelus moara | reverse complement strand
ATGTAAAAACAAAGGTGAAATAATTAAAATGTTTATATGTATTGGTCAGTAGTCATCAATCAATCAATCAATTTTATTTATAAAGCCCAATATCACAAATCACAATTTGCCTCACAGGGCTTTACAGCATACGACATCCCTCTGTCCTTATGACCCTCACAGCGGATAAGGAAAAACTCACACAATTCTGTTTCAATTTGTGTTTCAAAGTTACAGCTGTAACCTACATGCACATTATAATATAGAAAATAAAGTGCTGTGACTTTTATTTAAAATAAAATAAACATAGCTTTAGCTAAACATAGCCTTAAAATAGTATCAAGTATGCATGCATGCATGTATCTTTTTCTCCATAAAAAGTGTTTAGTGTGGCGCCTGGACCTCTGCTGTTATCCACTCATGGGTTGGGACACAAAAAATCACTGCCTTAGAAGGTCAGCAGGTTGTGCATTTCAGCTGTGTAACCCTACATGCAAATGAAAATACAGATAATAGTGCTGTGACTGTTCTCACTTTGTGAAATAAAATAAATTAACTTAAAGGCCCAGTGTGTAATAATCAATGTGTGTAATAATCAATGTAGTTTGTGGCACATAGCACAACAAACCTAGAGAAAAATTGAACCTAATACTTATGAATGTGTTAAAATAAGAATATAATTGTTTAACTATTAAAATCGTTTTGCTTTTAACTACTTAGAATAAGCCTTGGCTTTAATTCATACATTCATACACCTGACCGCTTGCTTCCCAATTTTACACAATGAACCTTTAACCAAACATAGCCTTAAAGATAGCCAGCCAGCCACACACACACGCACACACACACACACACACACACACACACATGGTCACACACCATGGTTATTGTTGCCATGGTCACACACCATAGTTACTGTTGCCATGGTCACACACCGTAATTACTGTTGCCATGGTCTCTCTCTCACACACACACAGACACACACACCATGGTTACTGTTGCCATGGTCACACACACCATATTTACTGTTGCATTGATCACACACACCATGGTTACTGTTGCCATGGTCACACACACCATGGTTAATGTTGTCATGGTCACACACACCGTAGTTACTGTTGCCATGGTCACACACCGTAGTTACTGTTGCCATGGTCACACACAACATGGTTAATGTTGCCATGATCACACACACACACACACCATGGTTACTGTTGCCATGGTCACACACACCATATTTACTGTTGCCATGGTCACACACACACACACACACACACACACACACCATGGTTACTGTTGCCATGGTCACACACACCGTAGTTACTGTTGCCATGGTCACACAC
>NW_026081839.1:0-978 GCF_006386435.1 Epinephelus moara | reverse complement strand
CACACACACACACACACACACACACACACACACACACACACACACCAGTGTTTACTGTAATGGAAGCAATTAATTTGTCTTCAATCATAATTAAAGTGAATAGAAAATAAGTCACTCCTCTGCTGGCACAGTGATAATAATAAAATAAAGTTTTCATTTCAAGGGGTCCTCAGACCCAGTTTGACATCATGCAGCATTCNACACACACACACACACACACACACACACACACACACACACACACACACACACACACACACACCAGTGTTTACTGTAATGGAAGCAATTAATTTGTCTTCAATCATAATTAAAGTGAATAGAAAATAAGTCACTCCTCTGCTGGCACAGTGATAATAATAAAATAAAGTTTTCATTTCAAGGGGTCCTCAGACCCAGTTTGACATCATGCAGCATTCAGTTATCGGCCTGACTCTGTACAAAATGGAACCAAATGGACCCTTACGGGTTAATTTGGCTCTTATAGCTCATCATCAATCATTTATCTGGCCTCGGCTCGGTCCCCATCCTCCCCGGACCTCATGTTGAGAATTACCAGTTTTCTTACTTTTCTATGTTAACTTCCTTGTTGCAGCATCATCATTTGATGACGTCACGCTGCTGCTGGGGGCTGGGGGAGGGGCTCTGAACATATCTGTAAGTTTATGACATTTGGCTGCCTCCTCCTCAATGGCTCTTTTTTTTTATCTCTCTCCCGTTCAGCTCCACCTTTCGTCTTTTTGCGGTCCATTGTAACGGCGCTGCTGAGCTGCAGAGCTCCTACTGCACAGTCTGTACACACAGGCACACGTACACACCCTCTGCTCTCTGCTCCACCTGACTCTCCACAACCAAGCTGCTTTCAGTTTACAGGCGCGCTGATTTGGGGGTGGGCGCGGGCGGAAAGCGAAACAAACTAATCACGTCTTGAATCTAAAAAACCTTTTTGACTAGGGTGACCATATTTTGATTTCCAAAAAA
>NW_026081838.1:0-2274 GCF_006386435.1 Epinephelus moara | reverse complement strand
GTCGGATTGGTGGCAGTGTTTTTCAGTTGTAGTGGGGCCGCTTTATCCAGAGTTGATCTAAGTTCACTGTTATAACTGTTTACAATAAAATCACAAGACAAGGGTAAAATGTCTGCAGGAGTGTCACGTAAAAGCTCAATAAAATTTGCAGCCACTTCAGCAGTAAGATAGTGTTTACTGACAGTGTGTTCTGTAATATACTCTTGTATAAAACCATTTCCATTAAAAAAGACAGAAATGATCAGAAATGTGTAGAGAGGCCATGGATTACCACTAGGTCTAAGATGTGGCCTCTGTTGTGTGTTGGCTGGCTAACATGTTGGATACAATTCATACAGTTAAATAAATTAAAAATTCTAATGCAAAGGAGTCGGATTGTTTGTCTACGTGCAGATTGAAATCACCTAAAATAATAACTTTGTAGTAGTTAGTGTGGATGATTGACACCATTTCAGTGGTCTGAGAGTCTGAGATAAAAGAGGAGCTTTATTTGGGTGGATAAACACACATACACAGTATAGGAGGACTGTTAAAAACAAAGGAGTGATATTCAAAGTCCTTCTTTCCTTCCCTGTTAAAAAATCCAAAATAAGTACAGTCCCGTTTGTATGAGCAGAGCTGCAAGCAGCAACACCATAGGCTGAGCAGTCGGCCGATTCGGATAACGCATGTTTTGAACTAGTTGCTTTAAATCCAGATTAGCCTCTTGTAGTTTGTTCCAGCAGGGTCCTCATGTCCAACAGTGCATTTTCCATGGCTCGGGCTAAACGTGCTGCATTACTTTCATCGCAGACGTTGTCAGATTTAAGAGCACCCAATGCTAATTCAATGTAATTGTTCTTCATACTGTAGACCACATCGTATTGTCCAGGTTCTTCAGGGCCAAAGCATGGTATAACTCCAGCCTTGCTTGTTATCTGGTGAACAGGGACAGAAGTTAAAATGTAGATAGTTAACGTTGCAGCACTGACACCTCTGCTATGTGTTTCTATGAAATATAGGGAATCTTCTTTTCGGGCTAAGCGATCATTTTCAGCAGCATTTTCCCTGACATATTCCATATGAATGTGGGGTGGACTGCAACTTTCTGCATCACTGTAACCTTTCCAATCTTTTGTACCCCACCTGCTTCACAAATACCCAACACCTTGTCACAGGGGGCCTGTGGAATTGCCAATCTGACCAAGTTAATCTCTGGCTCTGTCTTCATTTGATCTTGGATCACACCAGACAACACCTCCACCCTTGCGGCCCTGTCCTCAGCCTACTCCTTCACCCTCACACCCAGATTCCCCCACAGAGTGGGTGGCACTTGTTCGCTAATTTTCCCCTAAAGATAGATTTTCTCTCTACCTGCTTCCATATTTCACTCCTTCCATTAAATATCATGCTGTGTCTGTCACTCATCTGGTGAAATGATACATTGTGGTTCTTAGAACAGAGAGATGTCATGCTGTAAAGCCCTCTGAGGCAAACTGTGACTTGTGATATTGGGCTTTACAAATAAATTGAAGTGAACTGAACAAACAGAGCAAAACAGGAGAAAACAAGCAGTCGGAAGAGAAGAATAAAGAGGTGGAGGCGAGTAACAAGCGTAACAAACAGGCGAAGCAGTGGAACAAACAGAGGAGAAAACAAACTGAAGAGAAGAACAAATAAGTGGAGGAGAGGAACAGATGGGTCGACGTCAGCAACCAACAGATGGAGCAGAAAACAACCAGGAGGAGAGGAACAAACAGATGTGGAGAAAGCAAACAGTTGGAAGAGAAGAATGAACAGGTGGAGGTGAGGAAGGTGAAGGAGAGGAACAAACAGTTGGAAGAGAAGAATAAACAGGTGGAGGAGAGAAACAGATGGAGGAGAGGAACAAAAAGGTGAAGGTGAGGAACAAATGGATAGAGGAGAAAACAGAAGAGAAGAATAAACAGGTGGAGAAGAAAACAATCAGGAGGAGAGATACAAACAAGTGGAGGAGAGGAACAACCAGATTGAGTGAAAGGAATAAACGAATGGAGGAGGAACAAACAGGTAGAAAACAGGAACAAACAGGTGGAGAAGAAAACAACCAGGAGAGGAACAAACTGTTTGGCAGTAAAGTTAGGAAATAACTCGTCTCCTCTAATTTCCTGTGCAAGCTCGTATTTTAAGACCCCTTTTTTAATTCAGAAAGCACAACGACATATAAAAGGTTGTAGGTCTTGGGCACACAGACTGGGTGGACACCTCCACCTGCTGCTTTGAGCAAAGGGCTGACTGAAGTTCTATATTGGATCA
>NW_026081837.1:0-1723 GCF_006386435.1 Epinephelus moara | reverse complement strand
CGAAGCCAAACTTTTGTGAAGTGTAAAACAAGAAGTCCCAATCCACCCGATCAAATGCCTTTTCAGCATCTAAGGCGAGAATCAATTCCTGAGTACTGTTTACAAGTCGCCTGATGTTGAAGAAGGAGTGCCAACCTTTTATGAAACCTGTGTGATCACGTGAAATGATGGACACGCAGCAAAGGGCTGCAGGCTAGAATTGAACCAGGACCACTGCAGCAAGGAAGAAGCCTTTGTACATGGGGCGTCTGCTCTATCCACTAAGCCACCGACGCTCCTCTTTAGATTTTTTTAAAAGAATGAGATGACAGCCTGAGGCATAGTGAAGGGTAGGGAGTGAGATAAAAACTCTTCAAAAACAGAAAGTAGTAATGGGGAGAGCTGGGTTTTGAATTTTTTTAAAAATTGGGCAGGGTATCTGTCCAGGCCTGGAGAGTTTATTTAGTTGGAGAGTTTATCTCTTAAGTGGTTATTATCGTTTCCAGTTCGGCCACTATTATCATCGACTGATGGAACATTCCGTTTCTTAAAAAAAATCCTCTAACGCTGTTAGGTTAGTAGATTGATTTGTGGAATACAGTGACTGATAAAATCTGTAGAAACATGAATTAATTTCTGTGTTGTCTGTATCTTATAGGCCTTGTTCATCACATATTTCAGGGATAGCCTGAGCAGCTGTTCTCTGGTACAGCTGGTGGGCCTTGTCCCTGTGCTCATAAAAGTTACACTGTACACAGATTTCAGATATTCAGCTTGTTGGGTCAGTAAAAGATTATATTCTGTTTTTGAAATCAGGCACTTTTTCAGTGTTACTGCAGAGGGCATCTGACTATGTAATAAATCCAACTCCAAAATCTGATCTGATAGTTGTTTCAGACGTTCGTTTTTTACTCTTCACAAATATCAACTTGTAACAAAATCTTTCAGTGTTGTGGGCAACCATTAATCTTTGTAACCCTATGAACGCAAGCAGGGCCCTCTGATGGAGCTCGTTTTGCTTGATCCTATGTCCTTACAGATTCATACACACACATTTTCTCTGGAATACTCTGCTGCTCAGAAATTAGCCCACCAAAACCTTTGACAAGAGGGCAGTTGAGAATCCACTATAGATTACACCATTTTCATACAACAGACCCTTGAAAACAACAGTCTGGGAGCCTGTTCAGGCCAAAACTCTTCCTTTCCTTTAAACTGGACAGGAAGCTGACAACAGGCCCTAACTTTGTTTAAAACACCAATAAACAATGCTCATGTCCATATTAATGGCCCTTAGAAAGTAAGCAATTTGTTTAATGAATAAAGCAATGAACAAGTTGAACGTGTGTTTAACTGATATAAAAATATTGTGTTCACATACTGATGCGGTAGAGAAACACATATCACACTGCTGTTTTCCCAGAAGATATGTAGAAAAATTTATGACTCACCTCAGAGAGGTTGAAAGCTTTGAGGTCAGCGTATGTTGTGTATTGGGAAAAGGGGCCCAGGTTTGTTTGAAGCCATTCAGCATCACTCTGAATTCCCTGTCTGCAAACTAAGGCAAAAAGATAGTCACTAGCATAGTTCTGATTTAGCAGGCATTATTTGTTGTTGATAAACGTGGAACAAATGAAGTGCCAGTTTTGTTCTAAGTGCCAATTCAGCATATTTCAGAATTACGTGTTAGCCCTACCTGGCTTGTTGATAACACCCGCAGATTTTCTCAAGTAACCAAGTAGAA
>NW_026081836.1:0-1149 GCF_006386435.1 Epinephelus moara | reverse complement strand
TCTACTCTATTCTGCTCTGCTCTACTATACTCTGTTCTACTCTAAAATCTGCTCAGGTCTGCTCTACTCTACTCTGCTCTACTCTACTATACTCTGCTCTACTCTATAATCTGCTTTACTCTACTCTGCTCTACTCTATTCTGCTCTGCGTTGCTCTACTATATTCTGCTCTACTCTACTCTATTATTCTCTGCTCTGCTCTACTCTACTCTATTCTACTCTGCTCTACTCTCTACTCTGCTCTACTCTACTCTACTCTACTCTGGTCTACTCTATAATCTACTCTTCTCCACCCTACTCTGCTCTACTCTAGTCTGCTCTACTCTGTACTCTTCTCTCCTCTATTCTGCTCTACTCTGTTCTGCTCTGCTCTACTCTACTATATTCTGCTCTGCTCTGCTTTAATATACTCAGCTCTACTTTGTTCTTCTCTGCTCTGTTCTACTCTGCTCTACTTTGCACTGCTCTGCTCTACTATACTCTGCTCTACTATACTCTACTATGCTCTGCTCTACTCTATACTGCTGTGCTCTATAATCTTTTCTACTCTGCTCTACTCTATAATCTGTTCTACTCTGCTCTACTATACTCAGCTCTATTCTACTTTGCTGTTCTCTGCTCTACTCTGCTCTACTCTACTCTATTCTGCTCTACTCTGCTCTGCTCTACTTTGCTCTACTCTGCTCTACTCTACTCTGCTCTCTCAAAACTTGAATTGTTTTATTGACCACAAAACATTTGTCTTTGTCTTTGAATTGTTTTATTGACCACAAAACATTTGTCTTTGTCTTTGCTCTATTTCTCCTCTACTCTGCTCTATTCCACTCTGCTCTACTTTGCTCTTCTCTGCTCTACTCTACTCTACTATACTCTACTCTACTCTGTGGTACTCTGCTCTACTTTGTACTACTCTGCTCTACTCTACTTTACTATACTCTACTCTGCTCTCTTGTACTCTGCTCTAGTTTGCACTACTCTGCTCTACTCTACTTTACTCTGCTCTACTCTGCTCTACTATACTATTTTCTTCTCTACTATACTCTGCTCTACTCTGGTCTACTCTCCTATAGTCTGCTCTACTTTGCTCTACTCTACTCTACTATACTCTGCTCTACTTTGCTTTCGTCTGCTCTACTCTACTATAGTCTG
>NW_026081835.1:0-7567 GCF_006386435.1 Epinephelus moara | reverse complement strand
TCATTCAGATATTCACTTGACCAGGTGGGATTCTCTCTACAGGTAGACCGACAACCACAGCTCCTCCCACATCTGCAGTCCCAACCACAGACATAGCCATGCCCACACCTGCCTCCCTGGCCCCCAGACTCAGACCACCTTGTGTTCAGACTGCTCTGCCACCTGGTGGTGTTCTGTCCTTACTGCATCTCCACTTTCATCATGGCGTCTTTATATCGACAGTGGCCCAAAGGTAACAATCAATCAATCAATGAGCGTTGTCTCTATCAGAATTCTTTATCAGCTGATCAGCTCACTCTAGTTCCTATTATCCGTTTTTGCAAGTCCACTCTTTACACAATGATATCATATTCACAATGTTTCTTCCTTTTCATCTTTCTGTCTTTCTGTCTTTGTGTCAGAGCAGAGCTTCCATGGAGGACTGCACATAACCAGGTTAGTCCCATTGTGATGGGGGATCTCTTTTTCAAGGGAGACCTGACCAAGACAGCAGCGATACAGTCACATAGTTACAGTTGAAAACATTTACAAACACAGAGCAAACACTCACACAATCAGATTAAACATTTACAGACCGAAAGCCTAGAGTCTAGATTTCACTCTGTCTTTAAAATCAGTCCAAGGAATCAGTGTGTGTAAATATAGTTCAGACTGAAGCTTGTTCCAAACATCAGGAGCTGCAAACCTCAAAGATTTCTTTCCTAATTCAGTCCTTATCTTTGGAACAACCAGTTTCAAAATGTCCATCGAGCGGAGATTGTGACTTCCTCGTTTCCAGGTTAATAGTGAACTTAAGTTCGTAATGAATATCAGAGCCCCGTGATACACACTGTCCAACAGGAGAAGAGAATGAGCAGGTGCCTTCATATAAATGATGTCTCCATAGTCAATTACAGGTAAAAATGTTGAGCCCACCAGTTTCCATTTTACATTAAAAGAGAAATAAGTCTTATTTCTGAAATAAAATCCCAATAAAAGCTTCGGCTTTTTAACAACATACGGAATGTGCTCCTTAAAAGACAAGCAGTCGTCAATTAAGAACCCTAAATATTTAAAAGAAGAGACCAACTCTATTTGTAACCTTTTTCTGTGACAATCATTTCTGATTGATTTGATCTTGCTATGTTAGAGGTAGTGAAGAACATGAGTTTTGTTTTCTCTGCGTTTAGAACAAGTTGCAGATGATCAAGTTGTTCCTGTACTCTGTCAAAAGCATGCTGAATCTTTTCAAAAGCCTTTGTTGGGGTGGGAGCTAGGGATGCACCGATCCGATATTAGGATCAGATATCAGTCGCAATATCAACATTATAGCTGGATCGGGTATCTGTAAAAGCAGCCGATCCGTAAGACTGATCCTTCCCCTTTAAATCTTTACAATACGACAAAGGTCATACGGCACGTGTGCCGCATGCCGTCAAAGTTTGGTGCTGCATGTCGCAAGAGTTGCATGCCGCATGCCGCGAAAGTTGCGTGCCGCATGTCGTGAGAGTTGCATGCATCATGTCGCTAGAGTTGCATGCAGCATGTCGTTGCGTGCCACAAGAGTTGATTAGAGAGTGGCAAACACAAGCAACATGGAGCGAACAAAAGGGAGCTCAACGGCAGTTTGCAGTGTCTTGTTTTCATGTGTAAACCCCCCTCTGGCAGTGCAATAGACTGAACCAGCGTACTGAATCATACAGAAGAGGAGCTGCACATCAGAGGACTGTGCTGCCCTCTGCTGGCTTAAAGAGGAAACACAAAGATGGACAGTGGGACAGATTAGTTTTTAGCTCAGAATGCAGGAAAGGATGTAAGAGAAAAGAAATAACACCATCGTCCTATTTTGTTATAACTATTATATTCTCTTTTCATAGAAAAAATCAAACCGCAAAAATCAAACAGAATCTATCTTTAATAGATAAACCTCAGAAATAAATCACTAAACCAACTGGCACACACAGAAAGGAAGATTTCCTCTCCTTCTCTGCCTTTCTAGTGTACTATTTGTTTTAATATTTGGTTACTGTGTGTATGAATTCAAATAAACACAAAAAGTTTGTACTCTAGAGAAAGGATCAGCACTCAGTGAATAACCTCCTAAACCCTGTGATAAGCTTTTATGGCAAGGCTTAACTATACAGACCAGTGAGCAGTGATAATTAACATGTCTTTGGGGTCAGAGGGTAGGAACCTCCTTTCACCAGTGTTTCATCTAGTTGGTCCCACGACACCTCCAGGAGGCTAGACAGTGATCTCTGGTGTCCCAGAGACACTCCCCTAATGCCAGGTCTCACTGCTCCCCACACCAACCCAATAACCTCCTTTACCTTACTTACACATGGCTTTCTCAGCCCAAACAGCACTGCCATCTTCAACAAACCCAGGCTCTGTACATGCGAGCTCCAGGTAGAGACAGTGCTGATACTACCTTTCTTAGCACATTCACCATACTCTAAAGCCTGATTTATGGTCCTACGACGTACCTACGTCGTTGCCGTGATGCCATCGTGAACCCTTCGAACTTCTCTGTCACTCCATTTCGTCGCGGTGCAATTCATTGCCAGAGCGGTAGGGGGCTGCGTTGCTTTCCTGAATGGTTATCGTTGTCTCTAGTTGATTCTTTGTTTAGCTTCCGGCTGAGCATAAATGGGCCTTAATACAGCAACATCTACATCGCAACAGAAGATGTTTAACGATGGCGGGGATGGCGCAATCTGGAAATACGGAACCAGAAATGCATTGCTACCAAGCAAACCAATCACAGCCCTCTCGGTCTGTGCTGGGTCTGCGTCGCCTCAACGTGTAGCTACATTTTTTGGGAGGTGCACGTCAGGCTACGCCGGGGGCTACGGCGAGCCTCCTGCGTAGCCACGTACCCTCGACGTCGGTATGTTGTTGATTTAACGCAGGACCATAAATCAGGCTGAATTCACACGCTACATAGCATAACTCCAATATGAGTTAAAGTTAAAGGAGATGGGTAAACTCACACTCACCTTGCAGCATGGTCTCAAACACTTAATGTCTGTTTCTACTCTTACACTCATATACACTTGTGTATGATTACTGGTTCTGTGTTTGCCCAATTCAGTTTCGGCTGCAACATTTGTATTTCTTTCTAAGAGGATTGCATCCGAATTTACTTGAATCTCAATGCTGATGCATAAGTTATTGCTGCTGTTGCACAGTTGTTTACTTTTGTAACAACTAAAAGGTTCATTGCATTAATTTGTTTAATCTTGTTATATTTTGTCTCAGGAAAGAAAGATGTAGTCACACCCGATGCCTTTAGTATGTTCATCTTGTCAAGGTTTGTAGCTTCTTAAATCAACAATGACATTGGATCGGTATCGGGTATCAACAGATATGTAACGCATCAGCATCGGTATCGGTATCGGCACTGAAAAAGTCGGATAGGTGCATCCCTAGTGGGAGCAGAGCAGTAGATGACAGTGTCATCAGCATAGAAATGAAAAGTTGCATCTTTAATATTTTTTCCGATGCTGTTGATATATATGATAAACAACAAAGGGCCCAGGACTGAACCTTGTGGAACCCCTTTATACACTTGCAAAAAATTTGACTGAGAACTCCCGTGAGAACAGCCTGGGTTCTGTCTGTAAGATAATATTTAAACCATCCAACTGCTTGATTTGAAAAACCAATAGAAATAAGATGCTCAGTTAAGGTGGACTGGTCAACAGTATCAAAAGCTTTTGAGAGATTGAAGAACAAAGAATAACAGCATTGCTTGTTATTAAGAGCTTCTATAACATCATTCATAAACTTCAAGGCAGCAGTGGTTGTGCTATGATTTTTATGAAAACTGGACTGAGATGGTGACAGAATAGAGTTGGTAGCAATATAAAGCTTTTCTTGTTCACTGACCAGGGATTCCAGCACTTTTTCCAGAGCAGAAAGTTTCGAGATAGGCCTATAGTTATTTAAAATGGTTGGGTCACCCTCTTTTAGAGGGCTAACAAAAGCAGATTTCCACTCCTTGGAGATTTCATTTGATGATAAGGTCAAAATATGACACAATGGGCCAGCTATGATATCAGATGCTAATTTTAAAAAGAGGGGCTCTAAGTTATCTGGTCTAGCTGGCTTTTCAGTATTTAGATCATTTAGGGCCGTTTTTGCCTCCATTATGTTGAAGGAAATTAAGTTAAAAACTCAAGCATTTTTAATGGCCGTATCAGTAGTCAGTGATACTTTAGTTGATTTTTCAGACTTAAAAAAAAACCAGAAGAAATAAAATGATTGTTGAAATAATTTAACATTGTTTTGCTGGCAGTTTCTCTGAGAGGTTAATCTGGTTACAGTTAGCAGATGAAGATTTGATGGTCTTCCAAAATTTCTTTGGCTTTTTGAGGGATTCAATGGTTGTGGACAAGAAAAAATTTGCTTTTGCTTTTCGCAGCAGAACGGTGAATTTATTCCTCGATTGTCTAAAATGAATTCAATCAGCTTCATTATAAGATTTGCATGCCCTAGCCCATGCAATATTACATTTATGCAGTACATCTGCCAGGTCGGGTGTGAACCAGGGATTATTACATCTTTTGATTCAAAATTTACGGAGAGAGGCATGTTTATTTAGCCTGGTGAAACCATCCTGATCTTGCAAATTCATATTCTATTTCGCTCCGCAGATCAGTTTGGCCATGCAATCATTAAGGCGAATTCTGGCACCGGTTTGGGCTTACCGGGCCAATCACAACTGTTTATTATTTTGGGGCAGGTTATTTGAAATCACGTCATCAGAACAGGAGGGACAAGGAGCGGAGTGAATGCATTTCTTAAACAACCAACATGGCTACTGATTTTGCAACTGCGATGGTAAATGTGTTGAACGAACTGGAATGTATATTTTCTTTAAAAGCAGAACAATCAGCTCCACTGAAAGCTTTTATTGGAAAAAAGGATGTGTTTGCCATCCTTCCTATGGGGTTTGGTAAAAGTTTAATTTACCAACTGGCTCCGTTGATTGGGAAAAAGATGGGACTCAGTGAAAACCCAGTGGCTATTGTTTCTCCGCTTGTTGGTCTCGTGGAGGAGCAGGTCAGGGAAGCGACCAAGCTCACTCCTATGTCGACAAGTCGGTTGAAAAAGGATTTGTCCTTCCCTCTTTTGTCAAATACTAGAACAGTGTTTCTAATAACACCTTTTACTAACATATTTCTTTGGCAAAGATGGCAACATTCTTTCCCAGACATCATCACAGCTCATCTCCACTGCACACTGCACTTGCTGGACTGTTTACAGTGGCGTTGTGCTAGCCTACGTCACACGTTTCATGTACTCTGATTGGTTTTCCGTCTTTCCAATTGCGTGAAGGGGCACTTTGAGTGACAGCCGTTGATACTGCCCCTCGGGAATAGAGGAAATGTACAGTCAGTGTCCAGGCCCATTCACATTTTGCGAATTGGGTCTGGCAACGCCAGGCTAATGTTTATTTACAAAACCAATTAAATTTTTACAAAAAGAATCCCAGGCGAATTCAATGTCGTCAAACAGAGCAGTTCTATCCCAATTAAAATTATACACATCATGCAAAAAGGCTTGCTCATCAAAAAGTTTCATATTTCATTTTTCCACATAACGAGGCTTACTTTTTGGAATCCTTGTGTCTCGCACGACTGCTGTCACACAATAATCACTCACATCATAAGGGGAAACACCTGAAGCAACAAATTTAAATGGCATGTTTGTTAAGATCAAGTCAATGATTGTAGATTTTTGAAGGCATTTGGGATTGGGTCTTGTAGGTGAATTAATCAATTGAATGAGATTTAAAGAGGCACATTCTGCTTTCAAGGGGTCAGATGCACATCACATCACCGACCAAGAACAATTCATTATATTTCAGTTGGGACAGAATTTTGACGAGCGTTGACAGAGCGTTGATATGAGCAGATGGAGGCCTGTAACACCCCACTTACATAATACAGTGATTTGTAGACAATTCTATTTCAAGAGCTAACACCTCCAGTTCTCCACGAACTGTCTCAGGTAGTACTACTTTAACATCATAGTTCTGCTTTACATACAGTATATAGCCACTCCACCACACATTGTTTGGGTCTGGATTTGTTTCAACATTCCCAGATAATAGGAGCAGTATTACAACTAAATATTTATGCTTAAAATGACAGCTGTTTAAGTCCACCATTAGACTGGAAGAGAATGTACTCACAATGGTGGAGTTTGCAGTAATAGTAAAATTCTTCCTCAAAACCATTAAAACAATAAGTGTGAAGGGACTCGTCAGTCATAAGCAGCCATTTTGATACACAATTAGTCACTTAAACCCTTGGCAGAGATGAAGTTAAAAGGGTAATTGTAATTTTTACCACATTGGCTTATGGTATGTGTGACTGAAGGAGGAAAAAGATATGAAGGAGGTCCAGGTATGAGAGCCAGGTGTAGAGGGTTAGCAGCCAGGTCTGGGTATGAGAGTCAGATGTAAAAGGCTAGCAGCCAGGTCCAGGTATGAGAGCCGGGTGTAGAGGGTTAGCAGCCAGGTCCAGGTATGAGAGCCGGGTGTAGAGGGTTAGCAGCCAGGTCCAGGTAGGAGAGCCGGGTGTAGAGGGTAAGCAACCAGGTCCAGGTAGGAGAGCCAGGTGTAAGGCTAGCAACCAGGTCCAGGTAGGAGAGCCAGGTGTAGAGGGTTAGCAGCCAGGTCTGGGTATGAGAGTCAGATGTAAAAGGCTAGCAGCCAGGTCCAGGTGTAGAGGGTTAGCAGCCAGGTCCAGGTAGGAGAGCCAGGTGTAGAGGGTTAGCAGCCAGGTCCAGGTAGGAGAGCCAGGTGTAGAGGGTAAGCAACCAGGTCCAGGTAGGAGAGCCAGGTGTAAGGCCAGCAACCAGGTCCAGGTAGGAGAGCCAGGTGTAAGGCTAGCAACCAGGTCCAGGTAGGAGAGCCAGGTGTAGAAGGTTAGCAGCCAGGTCCAGGTAGGAGAGCCAGGTGTAGAAGGTTAGCAGCCAGGTCAAGGTATGAGAGCCAGGTGTAAGGCTAGCAGCCAGGTCCAGGTAGGAGAGCCAGGTGTAGAAGGTTAGCAGCCAGGTCAAGGTATGAGAGCCAGGTGTAAGGCTAGCAACCAGGTCCAGGTAGGAGAGCCAGGTGTAGAAGGTTAGCAGCCAGGTCAAGGTATGAGAGCCAGGTGTAGAAGGTTAGCAGCCAGGTCCAGGTAGGAGAGCCAGGTGTAGAAGGTTAGCAGCCAGGTCCAGGTAGGAGAGCCAGGTGTAGAGGGTAAGCAACCAGGTCCAGGTAGGAGAGCCAGGTGTAGAGGGTAAGCAACCAGGTCCAGGTAGGAGAGCCAGATGTTGGGCAGCACGCTAGCAGGCAAGACCTGTAGCTAGAGGTTAGCAGCCAAGGCCTGGTGCTGTACAGGTCGAGGTCTCAAATCAGTTCAGGGCTGGAATATGTCATCCAATGGTCCTGGATAACATGGAAAAGTTTATTTTGTGGCGTTTTACACATTCAGTTCCACACGCATACAGCGGGTAAAATAAATATTGAACATGTCACCATTTTTCAAAGGTGCTATCGTCATGAAATTTTCACCAGATGTCGGTAACAACC
>NW_026081834.1:0-1011 GCF_006386435.1 Epinephelus moara | reverse complement strand
GGTTAACAGACTGGGAGCAGCATTTTGTACCAGCCGGAGGTGGGAAGTGTTTTGTTTGTTTGTTTGTTTTAGAGGACTGTGTGACTCCCTAAATTTGATGCAACTCGTTAATAATCCCACCCGGGCCACATCTTAGGGAATCAAATGAATCTACCTCGCTGGATTTAATTATAACAAAGACATCCCATAAATACATCTGGACTGGCATATTTTGCAATGATGTAAGTGATCATTTTGCAATTGCTTGTGTCCAGAACATGAAAATCCCCAAGGTAACACCATGTTTCATTTTTAAAAGATGTTTTAAAAGCTTTGAGTAGCATGCTCTCTTGCATGACTTGTACTACAGTGATCTTAGCAGAGTTACTCTGATACCAGATGTTGAACTAGCGTGGGAATATTTTCACTACATTTTTCTGTCTCTGTTTAAAGCAGCTGTGCGGAACTTTTTACCATTAATAAAACTGTCCCTGGTTCGTATCACCCCCCCTTGAAGATCCGCATATTTATTTGAACCCAACAGTGACAAAAAAGCCTTTCTCTATATGGCTATTCAGCGTAGCCTCGCGCGGGTCTGACACACAGCGGAAGTCAGCAAACCAGAATATGGCACCAGAGGCGGAAGTGATTCTGCTCACCCACAGCGGCCTGCAGCAATTAAACCACAGAAGAAGGAGCAGTGTTTATAGTGTTCTTCGAGTAAGCATTACGCAACGGGCATTGCTGAACACATAACACCTAACAGTTTCACCAGAGATGTATCTACCCAGATAGCACACATACATCTGGCCGACGTAGGCCTGAGGACTACACATCGGCCCTGAATTTATAACGTCTGTCGGCCGCATGGGCGGATATCTTTAAATTTAATACTCTTTTGTCCCAGCTCATCAAACGTCTCTGTTACGTCGGCCCAGTGCTGTAGAATATACCCGCCCACATACGGAAGTCGCCATAGAGGCGGAATTTCATCTCCACGGTGTTTGTTTGGAACTGAGCTCGCAGGACACA
>NW_026081833.1:0-1074 GCF_006386435.1 Epinephelus moara | reverse complement strand
AGGAACGTCGTAGAAACATGAAACCAAAACTGCAATGTTCGTCTCATGAAGACCTAAAAATCACGCGCTGACACCCCTGACCTGAATCCAACAGGAAGTGAGCTATTTGCCCTTTCAAAGTAAGATTTTGCCTTAAAACTGCCTTTCCTAAAAAATCTTCTTCTCATACACCGCTTATCCAATCGGCTTCAAACTTGCACAGATGACAGATCAACTCGTTCTAATCAAATCTTATTCGTAAGTTTTCCATTACTCGCTAAGTTTGGATTTTATGGCCTCCATAAGGTGAGATGTCAGAAAAACGTCCTGACGATCTTCGAAAGCTGTCCCATAGGAAATGAATGGCAGCAGGGGGGAGAAAGAGACCAATCTTCGAGCTTTTTCTAGCATTTACAGCGTCTCCATACTTTGTGTTACAGACTCCATTCCAACTCTCAAATGTTGCCACTGGTCTCATCTATTCACTCATGTTTTCATCTTTTTCATATCTTTTACCGTTTTTCATCTGTGCCTCTCAAAGTACCATGAGCAAAAGTGGAGAAATTCTCAGTTTACAATGGGTGTGTATTGCACGGAATGCTGTGAGCTAGAGTGGAGAGGGCTCTAAAAATCGTCTAAAACTTTTGTCTTTAACTCGCTGCAATGGCCACAATTTTCACTGTACAGACACAATTTATACCACAAAACGTAGGAAAATTTGTCCAGCTCACAGATATGTTGACATGGAATCTCTCACATATACACATTTTTGCTGAGTGGCTCCAAAGCGAAGGGAGTGCTGATTTTTTTCTCATTCACTCCCATGTAAACTCAGAGGAGAAATTTCTGGAAATAGCTGGGGTGCAACACATTTTAAACTCGCTCCCCTGACCACATTTTTGACTCGAGAAATATAAAACCTGACACATGCGTTCACAAGACGTGGCTGTCTCTCAAAATCACTTTATTTTCTTCCTTGGACCAACGGTTTGGGTATGCGAAGCATTTGTTCGAGGAGTTAAATCCCTTTATAAACAGCTTTTGGTGATCTGCTCTCCTGACGTGTCTGCCACAGGTGCAGGCAAGTCATTAATC
>NW_026081832.1:0-1067 GCF_006386435.1 Epinephelus moara | reverse complement strand
GCCAGAAAGCGAAGGTGGGTTGGCTTCCTAATCAGCAAGGAGTTAGTGCAGACCAAGGCTCCTCCTGAAGCAGTGTGTACCAGATGGAATAGCTGGTTTAAGGCTGTCAAGTATCACACACAGCATGTTCACTTGTACAGAGAGTTCCTGCTAGCAGAGGAGTTAACAGCCATGGCAGTCAAGAACGTCCTCAGCCAGGTCGAAACAGAGGAGAAATTGCAGACTCACTCTCAAGTTAACCTTCATCTCAGAGACCTGCTCCAAACTGATGACAGCCCTAACCATCCTGGAAGGAACCCACTGTCCCACAGCAGTGTCTGCATACAATGTCATGGAGGATCTTGGCTCTTACCTTGTGAATGGAACAGCAAAAATGTGGTTATGGGCCCCAGACAGATGAGCTGCTGAGACAAATGGGGATTCGAGAGAGGAGGGAGGTGCTGGACAATCTCCATGATGCCTTCCATTTGGCTTTCACAAAGTTTTCAAAGCACTGGGACACACATCCAGCCAGAGAGGTCTTCAGACTGATCAGGGTGTTTGATCCCAGGCAGGCTCCAGTGATGGAAAAGCAGATTGAAGCCTACTCCACACTGAAGCCAATGGCTAACCCATCAGCAGAGCTCAGTGAACAGTGGCTCGCCTATCAGCACTGTGTCCAGGGATCCCTTGCTGGCTGAAATGGAGCGGGCCAACTACTGGAGAGGCCTGAGTACAAGATTCCCAAGAGTTGCAGAAGTGGCTGTGCCCTGCATCTACTTCCCGGTCAGCTCAGTTGACTGCGAGAGGAGCTTCAGCAAATATAAAACTCTCCTCACAGACAAGCGAGAGGCTCTCACTGAGCTCAACACAAAGAGGCTGACAATCATGTATTTCAATGGCGATGTCTCTGCTAGGTGGGGAACTTAAATGGATAGAGATAGTAGCTCACAAGGACAAACAAGTCTGACCTATGTGAATCACTTGTTGAAGTTTAAAAAAGTTTATTTTCTTTATTATTTTTCTGCTTGAATTTCATATCTCAGATAATTTTTCTCACTGCAGGTAATGTTGCTCACTGCTTTTGC
>NW_026081831.1:0-1362 GCF_006386435.1 Epinephelus moara | reverse complement strand
AGTTTTGCTGAAACATTCAACTTTGTTCATTTGCGAAATGAGGGAAATTGAGTGTAGTGTATTTTAATATTTAGAATTTCTTTTTTTTTTAATCATACAGTCCAGATGTAAAAACTATTATCCAACACTTAAAGGCACTTGCCCCAGGATATTCAGATGGCTCTTATTTTGAAACTTACATGTTATTTGTAGTAGGCTAGGCCAATCTACCCGCTAGTGTTTTCACGGTACCAAATATACCATGATACCAGTGAAAGTATCATGGTTCTGAGTAGTATCACGGTACCACAGCAAAAATTAGGCAGATGTGCCATTTGTCAGTTCTAAAAAGATAAATCACTTTTCTATAATACATCAATGATATTTTAATGGAATAAATAACTTATGGACTTACTCATACTTCAAAAACAGCATCGATAAGTGATTAACATGTAATTATAACTACTTGCAGTAAAAATGAAGAGACCCCACACCAGTCTTTTCTGTTAACCAGGTCTCTACGCTAACCGTTTTCACTAGGAGCTGAAACTGAAAACATTTACGAGCACAGAAAGAAATTTAGGAGCGCAGTGAAAATTTTAAATAACACATTTAATAGGAAAACAAGGAAATACAAAGGCTCCTCTGGAGCCACCCTCTCCTCCATCATGTGTGTGGTAAGGGCCCAGCACACACACACAGGGCTACATTGGGCCGACTGCTCTACTATTAGACACAAAGGACGTTTTTAGTCCACTGGCTTTTGTCGTTGGGTGGCCTGGCACGCTTAGCTGAGTTCATTGGATGAATTCAGCTAAATTTTAAAAATCGTATTCATGGTGAAGGGTCATGCATTTTCCACCAGTCACTTCCACAAGCTCAAGGAAAAATATTTGTGGCTACAGGGGGGATCAAAATAAAATAAATCAATAATATAAATCAGCGCTGCCTAGTTTGGCAGTTTGACCGCAGTTTACAGTACAGTGACTGTAATGTTTGGCAGCTAAATGCATTACAGACTCCTCAGCTCTGACTGGTTGTTGCTGACCGCACCATGGTTGGATTCTGGCAAATGCCATCAGAGGCAGGAGGGGAGAAGGTTTTTCTACAGACTATCTGTGTCATGTACTTCGTTCAGAATGTAGTGACAGTTTCAGCAAATATGACACAAAGTTATTTCAATAAAAGTTACCAACTGCTAGCTTGAAGGACGTGTTGTTATTACGGCTCCAGATAAAATGTAAAGCCAGCTGCGTATGAGCAACACACAAATCCAGGCTCATGCCAAATCAGTAACAATGTATGCAAATGGACACTGGATAATAAACAAGTTTACACTGTCTTTAATAAAAAATGTTGTCAGAAAATTCAGTTCAGTTTACA
>NW_026081830.1:0-1336 GCF_006386435.1 Epinephelus moara | reverse complement strand
ACATATTATGTGGGAGTTATTAGCCAAAAACGCTGTTGCATTGAAAATAGCGCCAGGGGCCAGTCTTCACCACCCCTATTAATTTTATTTCCATGAGTGTTATGGTGTTGGCACAGTGCCAAATATTAAATTAGACGGCCACCAGAGCGCCACCTAGTGGTGGATCGGTAAGTCCTTTGGCAGATATCCTCAGGAGGGCATTGACAATAATTATACCAAGTTTCGTGTTAATCCGCCCAACCGATGTTGAGATATAAAATACTTCAATTTAAAGAGCGCCACCTTGTGGTCATCACCCGAAATTTTGCACTGAGCCTCAGGGCCTCATGGGGAAGTAGTAAACTGAGTTTCATGTCATTCAGACACACCAATGTGGAGATATGCAACACTTCCTGTTTTGTACTAAATCTGCAGGAAGTGGCTATTTAATAACTTGAGTATTGTTTGGAATATCGAAATTTTTTTAATAACTTTTTGTCAGAAGACATTTTGCGAATTTGCGGGAAAAAAGCGGTAGGTGGAAATGGGCGTGGCCTATACCACAAGATTCAGCACAATTCACTGAACGTGTGGATATAAGGTTTTTGAATGTGCGACAAAGTATATGGGAGTTATGAGCCAAAACGCACTTTCCTTAATAATAGCGCCACCTAGTGGTGGAAATTCAGGAGGACAATAGATTATAAAATTTTTCGCCAGGTGTGACTTATATTCCAAGTTTGGTGAGTTTTGGGGTATGTTCAGGCAGTGAAAAATGCAATCATTTTGGCGGAAGGGAAAAAAAAAAAAAAAAAAATGGAAGCTGCAAGCAGCGATGAACGGGCCCTCGCACCTTCACGCAACTCGGGGGGGGTGGCAGGACGCCTTCTGACGCGTCAGTTCATTTCTGTCAAAGTTAGATATCGATTGCCGGAGTGACTCTGCATATCCTTGATACAGTGCTGGAATAACATATTTCACATTTTGTATCACTTCCTCTTTCCACTAGGGGGAGTTGGAGAGCGCAGTAATTATACATCATGTTTTTGTACATCAAATATACACCACAGCATGTAACTTTCAGATAAATCGAAAGATAAGTGTTTGATGAGACCTACTTCCTGTCGCCACTATGTGGGTCTATGAGTATCAGGCAATATGGTAATGAAAATGTGTTCAGGGCAGGACTAATATGAATCATGTGAAGTTTGGTGGAGACAGGACCATTTATGCCAAAGCTACAGCAATTTCGTTTTTCATGGCGAGACCTCAAGATTCAACGCTCAGCAGCGGGCGCGCCCTTCAACATTGGGCAAATCCTGCGATAACTTTTGGTCACAACGTAGTCACGCTTATA
>NW_026081829.1:0-1382 GCF_006386435.1 Epinephelus moara | reverse complement strand
ACTGTCCCCTGAGATTAAAGTGGTAAATCCATTACAAAAAATTCAAATTCACAAGAAATCCCCACTCAAATGTACAAGAAAAACATTTACAAAAAAGTCACAAATTTAGGAAAAAAGAAAAAAAAAACTTCTCAGACTGTATCATTATAAATTTCAACATGAGCTCTAAAATAAGCTACAAAATGTTATATTGAAGCCTAGATTTATTGAAGAAATCACACTGTGGCTTCTTAACACAGAATATAACTCCTGAGGGTCACTACTAAATTATCACCATATCTGTATGCTGAAAGAGGGAAAACATCATTCAGCTCTTTCAGCTGCACCACACACAGAGAGGGGTTACTGCTGTCACAGATGACACCACACACAGAGAGGGGTTACTGCTGTCACAGATGAGTTCGAAAGATCTCAAATGCTCATGGTACCATGCAGTCATCTCATTGCAAACAAACAGGATCTCAGTGTTAAGTGCCACTATCTGTTTGACCTGCCTAAATGAAGGGAGGCCAGCACATGAACCAACAGAGACTATCATGTCAGCACAATATCTAATTCCATCTACAAAAACTGATGATGCAACAAGAACTGATGTAAGCTGAGGAGCTCTCTGGCAGAAAACCTGTTGGACATTCTCAGGATAAGATAACCCCCTAACCCTAACCCTCAAGGAAATGTACCGACTCTTCAGTGTGCTTTGTTGCGACAGCCAACTCAACAATGTCTTTTAGGAGCAGCAGAATGTTCCATGCATTGTCTCCTTCAGGGACTTTATGGCCGATGATAAGTGGGAGCAGCCTGAGTAGGGCCCAGTTCTCATGACCATTGCCACCTATGGTCCCTTTGGTAGAAAAGCCCTGGGCAATTGGCTGAGGCTGGTCAGTTTTGTCATGAAAAGCATATTCAAAGGTTTTCATGGCATGGTTCAGTGTTTCTACGGTGAAATATTTCCTAGAAATCATGTCTGAAATGCAGAGGGATAACTCAACAGGAACAATGCCTTCCAAAAGGTCATGGAGGATGTCAGGGGGGTACCCACGAACAACATGAAAGTGCTCCAGACCGTCAGTCAATACACACTCTCCTTTCACACCATACCGTTTTGCCACAGTGGGATCCTGCTTTAAATTTAAGTTTAAGTTTATTTACTTTATTAATCCCCTGAGGAGAAATTCAATATTTTCACTCTTGCTTGTCAATTACACACAGGTCCGAAAGACACACACATGCACAAACAGGACCTATACATGCACAAAGTGGAGAGATGTCAGAGTGAGGGGGCTGCCCTTTGTGAGGCGCCCAGAGCGGTTGGGGGATTCAGTGCCTTGCTCAAGGGCACCTCGGCAGTGCCTCCTGTCCTCAGATAGTACCTATCTAACCTC
>NW_026081828.1:0-1329 GCF_006386435.1 Epinephelus moara | reverse complement strand
GGGCAGATTTCCCTATTACTGGCATAATTGGTTTTCCCTGCCGCCAACCACATAGTACACTGCGCAAAACAGGTGTCTCGTTGTTCACAATCCTCTTTACCCGGGAGGGGCCTAACTCTGGGTAGACCTAATTTTCTGTGGCAGGCTATGCACGTGTTGTTAGTTACCTGCTTGGCGGAATACTCTAAGCACTGATAGAACATATTAGATCTCCATGTGGTACTTCTAATTAGTTTGGTGTCTCGTACCGGCGTATTTCTGGTTCTTCTATGGGGGTTTCGGTTTTAGTTTGAGCCATTGCTGAGCCCGTTCTACGGGTACTGTGCGCCAGGTGTCTACATTGGCACATTTTTCATTATCACACCAGACTCTTGCTGTCATCATCCCTTCTACACTACATTGTGGTCCTATAGACCGGCCATGCAACCTAACATTTCCTGGACCTTCCACTAACACATCATCATAAGCATGTGACTTATAGTAAGTCAGCTGCATGATTTCTGTAAGGTATCTTGCCCTGTTTTGCGACCATGGTCCCTAGTGCTACTGCACACTCGCCTAGTTGTGCCTGGCCTTGTCTGTCTGGTTCTGCCCCTTCACTCTGTTTTACTCCTACCAGGACAAGCAGTAGGGTTAGTAGCATTATTATTCCCACTTTAATTCCTCCCCCCATGTTGCCTGTGTTTTCAACCTTTCCCTGTACTGGTCTATTGGGGGCTGTTTCCTGGGCTGTTCCTTCTCTGGGGTCTGAGTTTCCTGAGTCTGTGCTGCTTCTGTCTGAGTCTCCTGTGTCTGCGTCTGACCTTCCTGTGCTTCTAGCTTCACCTGTTTCTGAGCTGCTGCTTTCTTCTCCCTGCTCTCTTTCTACCTCTGCTCTCTCTCCTGTCTCTGTTCTCTCTGCGCTTGGGCCCTCATCATCAGCCCTGCGGCTACCAGGTGGCGACTCATGAGGTCCATCGTCAGCCACTGAGGATGGGGTGTTTTCCTCTAAGGTGCTCTCTGTCAACACCCTCTCTGGGTTGTTAGCTCTGCAGCAGTGGTTAAGATGGAACCAAACGTCCTTACCTTCAACTTTCAAGGCAGTTGGTGTGGCTAGTACAACCTTGTATGGACCTTCCCTTCGTGGCTGGTCCCATGTTCTTTTAAACACCTTGATGTACACCAGTTCTCCCGGACGTATTCTTTGGAGGTCTCTTGGAATGTCGACCCCTCTGTTCTCTCAGTGGCACCCTTCACCTGCTTGAACACAGCCCTGTGGATACGAGTTAGACTTCGTAAATATTCAAACATTTCTCCTTGCAATTGTTCCAGGGAAGGTCCCTCATGGGG
>NW_026081827.1:0-1066 GCF_006386435.1 Epinephelus moara | reverse complement strand
ATCAAAAAGCCGGAGAAAAAAGAGGGAGAGAGATAGACTTTCTGTCTTTGATGAATGAAGCCATATGACAATGAGAGACATGTTTTCTCTCTTTTCTTAATAGCATAAATATAGGCCTGCACGATATGGGCAAAATTGCAATGAAAGAATCTCAGAGGGAAAAGAGCTTAAAGAGCTTTTTCTTATTTGTTATCTTATTATTCTGCAGGAATGTGAGCGGAGCTGGGCGTCATCTGATTGGCTAAATGGTGTGCATGCATGGCCCATGAGTCCAGGGCTCCATCTGATTGGCGCATGTAAGCAAAACTTATGGCATGTCAGACCAACTTTTGAAATGTGTTTATCGAGCACCAGCACATCGCGATGACGATGAAAATATGATTAATCGTGCAGGCCTACATAAATATTCACACTACTGCGCACGGGGAGACAGAGACCTGGTCTGCTCCAGACACACTCAACACCTTGGACAGCACTAGTACTACATATGGGCTCTATTTTAGTTCAGTATTGGGTGTGTGTTTCTTTTCCTTGTCCCCCCCTGGAATTATTCTCTAAAATTTTACTGTCTAAAATTTTACTGTTTATTGTCCCCCGTCCCCTCCACATCCCCCCGCCCCCTGTGAGCACACTCACAGCGCGTGAACAGCAGACACGCTGGCTCCACTCATTAAAGCTCCCAGTTAAAGTTTAGAAAACCCCAAAAACATTAAAAACATTTAATAAACATCCATCTTTAACCAAATACGGACACAAATGAACCTAATGAGTGATTTGGTGTCCTAAATTGTCAAAAAGCAGAGTTTAACTTCAATTAGTTCAACTAAGATGACAAAAACGCCAAGTTAAAAATATCAGAATACAACTCACCTTCCAGTCGTGGGTAAAAGTCCCTGACAAGTATAATAAATGTGGTATGTCCTGTCTCTGTCTCTGTCTCCGTTTATCTCTGTATGTGTCTCTCTCTCTCTCTCTCTCTGTGTCTCCTGCAGCCCGTCACCTTCCACCTTCTGTCTATTGCACGTCTGTACATCATGGGAGAGGTATCCCTCCGCCTGTCGCTGCC
>NW_026081826.1:0-1595 GCF_006386435.1 Epinephelus moara | reverse complement strand
TGAGCAAGCAAACAACATTTAACCTGAAAAAAAAAAAAAAAATCCAAAAAAGTTAATAACTTAAAAATTATGGCGAAAAGGTAGTTTCTTGCAACCCTAGAATTAAGATAAAAACATTCACAAATGAAAAAACACATCTCGTTGCTAATAAGTAGTGTTTAACTTTTGATTTAACACTAAAAATTAAAACCCTTGGCGTGCACTGCAGCACAAGCAGACAGATGCACAACTCAGAGCAGCATGACACCATACTCAGAGCGCAGCAGACTGATGGAAAATGTCACCATTAGCATATAATTTTACATCAATAAAATCTATTTTATCATTATTTTGAGTCACATTGTTGAAAGAATTTAGTTGTCCGTGTTCAACCAGGATAATAGGTCTCCATTCATTGCACGTTGGGCTTTCTATTTCCTTTTTGGAGATGGTGTTGCGTTCATGGCCCCCCAAAAAATGGTAGAAAAAAAAAAGGCAGAATAATCGAATCCTGTGCCATCGAACAAACTTCAAAGCTTCGAATTTTTTGGGTCAGCCCTATAACATACACTCTACAGAGCCTGGTCCAGGATGCTCTTCAAGTTTGTCAGGGGGGAATGAGAAAGTGGAGGAAGAGATTATTCTTTTTTCACAAATATGGGAATGATAGTCAAAAATACCATCAAAATGCGTAGTTTTATGTAAAATAGCATCCCGGCCGGCTGTGTATAGGGCCCAGTAAAAATTCTTTTCATGGGGCCCAAAATTCCTGGCGGCGCCCCTGCGATATTTGTCCATGGGATTGGAATTCCCTTTCTGGTGCTTTTTACAAATGATGCAGTGTAATTTAGATTTAATGTCCACAGCAACAGCTTGCCCCAGAAGTGTTTTAATGTTTTGAGCCACATCAATATCTTCATGGTTGATAGGCAGTGTAATATCTTTGCACTCCGTAAAAGCTGAGTGTGGAGTTGTTGTAGGTAGACATTTTCCAGCAAAATGCCTTGTTGACAAGTTTGTAATAATGTATGACTTCTGTGCCTGTATGCACTGATACTGTTCATTCCACACCTGGATTTTCATAGCAGTTGTTCCGTCATTCCCCACCACTGTAGTGACCTCCTAATTACTGCCATGGACAGTGACGGTGTATTTGTGGGTAGCAACTGATGTGATCTTGCATCTGATTGAGTCAATCTGATGAAATAAGATAATATTAATGTTTAAACTGTTAAGTTATTAATGTTAAAGATTTAACAGTGGAGAAAGAGGAGCTCGTGAGTAAACACATTTACCTTATGATGAGAGGGCAGCAGATTTGCTCGTGCCAGGCTGCTTTCTTCAGTCTTCTGTTGTCATGGATGAAAGTTGACATGGGTAGGTTCCATTGTGGTGTTGAATTTGCAGATCACATCATACTCTGACTATTGTCGGTAATCTGTTCATGAAAATATCCAAAGTAAAGCAATTAGTCAGCTGATCATCATAGGAGATTAATGCAGCATTTCCCAATCCCGGTCCTCCAGTGCCAACACTGAATCTGAATTTTTTTCGTGTGAGCGTAGCAAGATGTCGGCTATGACGCAGCAAGTACGTCACGCAATGGCGGCTCGCCA
>NW_026081825.1:0-1495 GCF_006386435.1 Epinephelus moara | reverse complement strand
TTTTTAAATTAAATTAAAAAATTAAATTAAATATATATATATATATATTTATTTTAAGATTAAGGTCCAAATATGACTATGATTTTTTAATCATGGTTTACATGCTGCTATTTTGTCCTGTAGAGGCACCTTTTCTTGTAGTCAAGCTGCTGTGACAGCTTCCAACTGCTGTTGTGATGGATATTAACACCACTGAGCTTTTGAGTTGCTCTTTTTACCTTAAAAAACTTGCAGATGGCTCAGTGGACAGGTCCAAAGTAATATGTACCTTTTATCAAACAGAATGAAAATACCAACCAAATATTTTGAGTTTGAGCTTCCACCTACAATCTGAGCATACAGGTATCAGATGTCAGCTGGGAACCGCATCACCAAAGCCAGCAAAGCACTATTTTGGAGTAAGCAAGTCGCCACAGACTTGTGGATGAAATTAAATTAAAAAAAACTATGGCAAGCAGCCGAGAGAAAGACGATGAGGATGGCGTTATTTATTCTGGAATAAATCAGCAGTGTGGAAATAATTTCAATTTCAGAGAAAATAGGGGTCAACAGACAAAGTACACGCCGTATGTAAACAAGCCGTAATGAGAAAAAACACAACATAACATTACCTGCCTGGATGGCATCTCATTCTGCTGACTTCTCACTTCTCTACAATTTTGGCCTGAAAAAACGTGCATGCTGACTGAAATTCAACCGAGCTGTTCTGTCAGGAGATGCAGAGACTTATACCAACGGTGAGTAAGAAAAATAACTTAAGTGATTTTTTTAAGCTATGAGTAGAGGAAAAAAGTCTGCCAGCTGCAAGGCTAATTTATGCAATGTAAACATGCTAAAGCTAATAATGAGCCGTGAGCAAAAAACAATTGTTTTGTCAATAAACTTTGAAAGTTATTACTGAGCTGAATTTCATACTTTTCTTAAATACTTTTTATGTGTTGTTTTTATCTTTCATGGTCTAAAGTAAAGCCCATTTCAGACCAAAGAATTCCGGCAAGATGAGTTGAAACAGGAAACTACTTGCAAGGCACGGTTAAGCAATGTTCTAAACACCTCCCAGTTCACACCAATGCAACTAGAAATGGTAAAAAATAGAAACAAAACAAGCATCAGATGGACTGTATTCATAATAAATAGGTAACAATAATACAAATAGCCCCAATTAATCAGTCAATGAGAATGTGTGTGTGGTGTTGGCGGGGAATAAGCACATACATCAAGGAGCAGCAGCAACCCACCGTCTGTAAACAGTCGCAAGTATATGTTTAAAACTGTACAATGACCAAAGGAATCTGGCAGATGCCTCTGGAAGAGAGAAAGGACAGTGAGTATGTTCTGCTTGAGTTTGAGGAGGAAATGCTCCCAAAGAAAGTGACATTAGTGTTGGGATTCACAGGACCACAGATGATTTATCATTTGGTAAAATCATCACTGATTTCAAGGCTTTTTCCTCTGCATGCTCTTTAGGCCCGTTTCCACCGCAGGAACTTCGGGG
>NW_026081824.1:0-1545 GCF_006386435.1 Epinephelus moara | reverse complement strand
AAGTCAGCCATTTTGTTTTGAATTTTTTCGTTACAACGATTTCCACAACTTAAATCTGAACTCCTCCTCCTAGGGATTTCGCCCGATCGACTTCAAATTTGGTACAGATCATCCTGAGAACATGCTGATCAAAAGTTATTAAAAGCTTTTCTCTATGTCAAGGGGCGTGGCCACTAGGGCATGACAAATTTTGGCGACTTTTCGTTTTCTTGCAATCAAATTTCGAATGGACCTCCCGCCCACATACTTGATCTCAGCAGCTTCAAACTTGCTGGACATGATGATGGCTCCGCCCTGAACACCCCAATATGTTAATATCCCACCTTACTTATAGCGCCCCCCGGTGGTAACAGGAAGTGACCAGTTTTTACTTTAACATGTACTAATGCCACAAACTTGACCGCATCAACTTCATTCCACTTCTAATGCATGCAGAACAAGTAGGTGAAGCTACCTTATGAACGCTGTGAAGCTATGTCTAATGGTGTCCCTGTGGCGTCATGGCGACTATCGATCCCTCGCCACTAAATACGTTTGGCATTTTGATGGCTTCAGCGACCTCATCTCCTCATGAAAATTGATACACAGGTCAAGAATGGCGAGCTCTTACATCTGATAGGGGCGTCGCCCATGGGGGGGACAAAATGCCTCTATAGCGCCCCCTTTAAATTTTCAAAAATCCCTTCCCATAGGGGTTTTTTTAGAGTAGGAACATGAAAATTGGTACACGTTTATGTTGTCCAGATGCACATGAAAGTCTCTGGAGGCATGCTCTAAACCAAACAGGAAGTCGGCCATTTTGAATTTACTGTGCAATTTTGGTGCATTTTTGGCAATTTCCAGGGGTCATAAATGAACGAACTAGTCCTAGAGATTTCATCCGATTGACTTCAAACCTTGGTCTGTCCCATCCCAAGACCTTGAAGATGAAAAGTTATCAAAAGCTTGAGTTTTCGTCAATGCGTGTGACCGTGGGATGGCGTCAAAGTTAGGGGTCTCGCCACTAAACAGGAAGTACCTTATAACTCCAGCATACATGGTCCAATTTTGGCCAAACTTCACAGGATTGATGACAGTCCCGCCCTGAACACATCTACATGTCAATAATTAGAGATAAACATAGCGCCCCCTACTGGCAATGGGAAATGTCATGTTTTAGACTTTAATGTACTTCTCCTACAGACTTGACCAGATCCACTTCAAACTTGGTGAAAAAAGTCATAAGACATTGATGATGCTTTATTGTGGAAACTGTGAGTTTTCGTCGAAGGGCGTGGCCACGGCCTGGCGGCGAACTTTGATGTTTCGCCGTGATGATAAACGTTGCTGTAACTTGACTCCACGTGGGAATATCTTGCCAAAACTTCACACATATGATGACAGTCCAGCCCTGAACACATCTACAGAGGAATTTTGAATCACTGCCATAGCGCCACCTACTGGCAACAGAAAGCTACTTTATACATTCTTTGATGTCCCTCTTCCAGCAGGTTAATCAGACCCACCTCAAGCTTGCTGGTCTAAGTCCTTAGACCTTGACGATAC
>NW_026081823.1:0-5133 GCF_006386435.1 Epinephelus moara | reverse complement strand
ATCGTTGTGGTGTGGTCCTTGCTAGTGAATTTTAGCTTATATTGGAGTTGTGCTATGTAGCTTGTGAAATAGACTATGGTGAATGTGCTAGGAAAGGTAGTATCGGCACTGTCACTACCTGGAGCTGGCATAAACAGAGCCTGGGTTTGTTGAAGGTGGCAGTGTTGTTTGGGCTGAGAAAGCCATGTGTAAGTAAGGTAAAGGAGGGTGTTTTAAGGGCTCATCTTGGGGAGGTAGACTGTAAAGCCTAACCCGGCGGGGGAGTGTTATAGCCTTAATTAGGCTACTCTCCCTGGGTTTACCTCCTCTCTGGTAGTATAGGTAAGGTAGAAATTGTTGTGAGGGCTCGTCTTGGGGAGGTACATTGTACAGCCTTACCCGGTGGGGGAGTGTTATAGCCTAACAAGGCTTCCTTCCCTGGGTCTACCTCCGCTGTGGTAGTATAGGTAAGGTAAAGGAGGCTGTTGGGTCGGTGCGGGGAGCAGTGAGACCTGGCATAAGGGGAGTGTCTCTGGGACGCCAGAGATCACTGTCTAGCCTCCTGGAGGTGTCGTGGGACCACCTAGACGAATCACTGGTGAAAGGAGGTTCCCACCTGATGACCCCAACGATGTGTTAGTTATCACTGCTCACTGGTCTGTATAGTTAAGCCTTGCCATAATAGCTTATCATAGGGCTTAGGAGGTTATTCACTGAGCGCTGATCCTTTCTCTAGAGCACAAACTTCTTGTGTTTATTTGTACTGGGTAATGTACAGTATGTGCCAGAATTTTACAAAGAAGAAGGATGTATGGAATAAAAAAGCGATATCTCTGGTTCCATCATGAGTAGCTTAACCACTCCAAAGAACATTTTGTCACTAAATGTGAAGCATTTATATGTGTCACAACATTTATATGCTACTTATGAATTTACAGGAAGGTGCTTACATGCTGCACCTAAATGCAGTGAGGTTACCTGTAGGAACATCAGGTGAAGCCTGATGGGCAGTAAAGTCACTGCAGCTGCCACAGAGTTTGGGTTGAAACTTGACAGTCTGTAGGAGGCTTATACATCCATCCTTACTGGTGCTGGAGGAAAAAAAAACACCACAAAAACATTGTTTTTGGTTCTCCCCTCCCTCTCTGCTATGCTTGTCTGCATTCACTGTCTCAGTGCTGATTTCAAAAGTGCTTTATTGGTGTAAAATAAACAAGATGTCAAAACAGGATTTAGTTCACAATGATAGAAATTATGCTGAACAGAATGAAAGAAAATGTGATCCTACAGGATAAATATACTCTTTCAGGAGGGCTCTTGATTTTCTGTCTGATTACTCAATACTCATTTATGTTGCTTTCACACTGCAACTTGAATGATAAAGATGTATTTCAGCTTTAACCTCACTAAATGTCATTTTCATGTTTTCTGTAGAAGCCCATGGTTATATCACAAAACGTATTGAATCTCATTTTGTTATTTTCTGTTCTTGGTTTAGAAATCTAGTCATATGAAAATAAATCTATAAAAAACTGTGGAAAAATTGGTCCATGTATTTGTTACCTCAAGGCTGGATTACTGCAATTCCTTATTATCAGGTCTTGAAAAACTCTCCAGCTGATTCAGAATGCAGCGGCACCTGTACTGATAGAAACTAAGAAAAGAGATCATATTTCTCCTGTTTTAGCTTCTCTGCACTTGCTCCCTGCAAAATTCAGAAATTAATTTAAAATTCTTCCCCTCACTTACAAAGCTCTAAATGGTCAGGCTCCGTCATATCTTAGAGAGCTCATAGTACCATAATATCCCGCCAGATCACTGTGCTCTGAGAATGCAGGGTTACTTGTGTTTTCCTAGAGTCTCCAAAAGTAGAATAGGAGCCAAAGCCTTCAGCTATCAGGCTTCTCTCCTGTGTAAGAGTAGACTTAATGCTTTCCTCTTGATTCACCTCTTGCATCACTGTACATTTTTATGTGGCTTTTCCTTATCTGCTGTGAGGGTCCAAGGATGGAGGGATGTCATATGACACCCCTGAGGCAAATTGTGATATTGGGCATTATAAATAAAGTGAACTGTCTTTTTAAAACATGATGACAAACTGGCTTGTAGGTCTGTGTGGTGCAGCTTTTTTTGACTCACTCAAAGAATGGAAAAAAGTCTTCAGCTCTGGAGACATGTAATATGCAACATGTAATTTAACAAGGCTCATTTCACAGAGATACAGTCTAGGGTTTTTTTTTAGGTAACAGTCCTTCTGCATCCCTGATTTAACAGCCAAATTTTTCTCTTTGTTACTTTGTTGAGTTGTGTCTTTTGCTGAGACAGTTTCTCCTACATCATATTTTCTGTCTATAGCCAACAAGTGAAGGGTTTAGATTTTATTTCCATCAGCAAAAGCCAAATATTTTACATTTTACATTACTTTACATTTAGTTTTTCACTGTTGTTTTATCAGTTCACTAACAGGTCTAAATTCACTTCTATAAATAGACTTAATTCAAGGATCAAAGTGGAGCATAAGCTTATGACTGACAAGATGTGTATCTATCGCTAACACACGTTGGCTCAAAAACAGCTATCTGGCATACAGGGAATTATACATTTGCTCTCTGAGGGTGTGATGCATCTGTTGGAGTGTCTGTCTTAAGATTAAATACATCACAAAGATGAGTCAATATTGCTTTATGAATGCTTGCAGACTGTGTTGGATTTCATTAAAACAGTCAAAACCTTACAGGGGAGTGACTTCACTGTAAGATTGAGCTCTAAACAGAGAGGAACCATGACTGATGACAGAAAACAGCTTTTTACTGGTATTTGTTCAGACTGATCAATGTTCCGATGCAGATAATCAGTCCGTTTTTGTTTTTCGCACCGATTTGGTATCCAAATTGAAAAAATAAAAAATAAAAAATTATCTCCCACCTTTAGTGTTATAAACTGTTATAATGAAGATTCATAATCACAATTTACAGCTCAAATATGCTGCTGAACTATTGGTTGGCTATTGGAGCTATAAGTGACCATATTTAGACATGAGGCTGGAGCTATGGAGCTATAAGTGACCATATTTAGACATGAGGCTGGAGCTATGGAGGAGTGAGGGGTGGATCTGACTGAGACCCGAAGGCAGAGGTTTAAATATAGACAGTGTAGGCAGTGTGGTTGCACTGGGGTTCATGGGATGGGGGGGGGGGGTCCTTGTGAGTGACTTAGACCAATCAGAAATATGCCTATTTTCAAATAAGAACTTGTGTTAAAATAAAAATGGTACAATGTGCTACATATGCCCTCGAAAAGGCAAACCCATCTCCATCATGTTTTTTTTCCCCTTCTTTTTTCACGATATACTCAGAATCCATAACAAATTATGTCTAAACTATAAAAACAATGTATATATATATATATATATATATATATATATATATATATATATGCAATTAATTGAATATTTTTTTCTTTTAGCTGTTTTTTGTACTATACAGATTTGCAACAGTGATTGCTGGGTATGCATATGTTGATATTGTCCAATATCAAGTCGATATTTGATCACATGTATATTATTACATGGGGATCTCTAGGGATTAACTCTGTTTTGGAGCCAGCCTCAAGTGGCCATTAAAGGAACTGCAGTTTGCAGCACTTCAGTGTTGGCTTAATTTTATAGCGATGGAGGTTCAATTCAATTTTAATTCAGTTCAATTAAATTTTATTTATAAAGCCCAATATCACAAATCACAATTTGCCTCAGAGAGCTTTACAGCATGCGACATCCCTCTGTCTCTGGACCCTTTGGACACAGCTCTAGAGATACTCAGAATCATAGAAGTCTTGAACTTCTACAGTCCCCTGGCAATTGAGGCCGTTCAACTGGGTAATGAGGACCATGTGACCCAACTGAAAGCTCCAGATCAATTACCAAATGGATCTTGAGATTTTCTCAGTGATACTCATGGACATAATTGTGGAATTTAGAATATATTCTAAGTAGTTCCAAGGAAAACCATTGACAGTGAGCATCATGGTTTATCCAGACAAATGGTGGCTGCTGTAGCACTGCAGCCTGTAGCAGCAGTGTTGCCACCATAGTCAGTGCTGTGGGTAGGGCATCAGTGCTGGAGGGGACACCAAAACAGCCCAATATGATCATCATCAATCATAATCACACATATTACACGAATTCTCCCAGTTAAGGCCCTCTCAGACATAACAGGGTTTGAGCTACACTTACTGCTAGTTTAGTGAACACAGTACAGCTGTAGTGTGAGCTCACTGAGCGCTGCACTTGCACTTTTGGGTTATTATTACAGTTAGTAATACAGTCAGTTGCCTCTGCTGAGCCAAGTTTTTAAAATCTTAAGCTCATTAAAACATACATTTTCAACAATGGAATTGGAACATCTATTGGCTTTTCTGTCATCAGCATTGATGAAGAACTTGCTGAGAAGCTGTCATATGAGTTATTTAATGACTTCGCAGCCAGGTAATGCAGATGTGTGTGCCTCTGTAGAGCCTCCTGTAACTGCTGAAAAATGCCTGTTCTATCGTTATACTGTAGTGTAACATATATGCAATACATACATACAATGGCATGCAAAAGTTTGGGCAAAGTTTGGGTCTGGAAGACCATGAAAACTTTCTGAGAGAGTTGCTTGTAGGATTGCTAGAAAGGCAAATCAAAACAGCTGTTGACTGCAGAAGACCTTCAGATATGACCTTCATGCAAAACTCATCAGAAGAAACAGGCCTGATGCTTTTTGGAAACAAGTCCTGTGAACTGATGAAGTTGAAATAGAATATTCTGGACACAATGACCAAAGGCATGTTTGGAGAAAATTTCATTAAAAGAACACCTGTCTCACTGATAAACACAGGGGTGGATCGATCATGCTTTGGCAGGGCCGGCCCAAGCGTCCATCGGACCCTAAGCAAAATTTGATTTTGGGGCCCTCTATTACTGCCAATAATACTGATTATTGATCATTCACACACCTACTGTAAGTTATTTCATGTTCTACTCTGTCATCACTTGTAAAACTAGATGTGAGAACTTGTAGTTAGATTGTAATCCACAGTGATTAAGGCCATGGAAGCAGACAACAGATTTGCAAACTTGCTGGAAAATCTTTCAATTAATATTTGGCAAAGTCAGCA
>NW_026081822.1:0-1476 GCF_006386435.1 Epinephelus moara | reverse complement strand
ATCATGAAAAATAGTCATAGTTTAGTATGTCGTCAAAAATCATGAAAAAAAGTCATAGTACAGTATGTCGTCCAAAATCATGAAAAAAAAGTCATAGTATAGTATGTCGTCCAAAATCATGAAAAAATGTCATAGTATAGTATGTCGTCCAAAGCCATGAAAAAACATCATAGTATATAGTATGTTGTCCAAAATAATGAAACAAAGTCATAGTATAGTATGTCGTCCAACATCATTAAAAAAAAGTCATAGTATAGTATGTCGTCCAAAGCCATGAAAAAAAGTCATAGTATAGTATGTTGTCCAAAATCATGAAAAAAAGTTGTAGTTCAGTATGTCGTCCAAAATAATGAAAAAAAAGTCATAGTATAGTATGTTGTCGAAAATTATTAAAAAAAAGTCATAGTATATAGTATGTTGTCCAAAATCATGTAAAAAGTCATAGTATAGTATGTTGTCGAAAATTATTAAAAAAAGTCATAGTATATAGTATGTTGTCAAATATCATGAAAAAAGTCATAGTGTAGTATGTCGTCCAAAATGATGTAAAAATGTCATAGTATAGTATGCCGTCCAAAATCATGAAAACAGTTATAGTACAGTATGTTGTGAAAAACGATGAAACAAAGTCATAGTATAGTATGTCATCAGAAATCATGAAAAAAAAGTCACAACATAGGATGTCATACAAAATCATGAAAAAAGTCATAGTATAGTATGTCGTAAAAAACGATGAAAAAACATCATAGTATGGTATGTCGTCCAAAATCATGAAAAAAAGTCATAGTATAGTATGTTGTCAAATATCATGAAAAAAGTCATAGTATAGTATGTCGTCCAAAATCATGAAAAAAAGTGATAGTATAGTATATCATCAGACATCATGGAAAAAAAAAACTCACAACATAGGATGTCATCCAAAATCATGAAAAAAAGTCATAGTATAATATGTCATCCAAAATCATGAAAAATGACATAGTATAGTATGTCGTCCAAAATCATGAAGAAATGTCATAGTATAGTATGTCGTCCAAAATCATGAAAAAACATCATAGTATATAGTATGTCGTCCAAAATCATTAAAAAAGTCATAGTATAGTATGTCTTCCAAAATCATGAAAAAAGTCATGGTATAGTATGTCGTCCAAAATCAGTGACATTATATAGTATGTCTTCCAAAATCATGAAAAAATGTCATGGTATAGTATGTCTTCCAAAGTCATGTAAAAAGTCATAGTATATAGTATGTCGTCCAAAATCATGAAAAAAAGTCATAGTATAGTATGTCGTCCAAAATCATGAAAAAAAGTGATAGTATAGTATATCATCAGAAATCATGGGAAAAAAAAACTCACAACATAGGATGTCATCCAAAATCATGAAAAAAGTCATAGTATAGTATGTCATCCAAAATCATGAAAAATGACATAGTATAGTATGTTGTCCAAAATCATGAAGAAATGTCATAGTATAGTA
>NW_026081821.1:0-1352 GCF_006386435.1 Epinephelus moara | reverse complement strand
TAAGTTCTCCCACCACTCCCCCTCCTTCTGTGTGAAACCGATCCATCCTCTCATTCTGCCGCTCTTTCTCTCATCCTCCATCCCTCGCTCCCTGCGCTGCACGGCGTTTGTCTGATCAGTCTTCCCGTACACCCGATCGCAAGGAGCGCAAGGCCAACTCTGCGGGGAAGAAGAGGAGGCGCTCACCCTCACCGCCCAGCACTCCTGCTGAGTCCCGCAAGAAGGGAGGAAAGAAGGGGTAAGGATGCCACTTTCTCATCTTCCCTTTTATATCCAGATGTAGAGCCAAGATTTAAAGGCTGAATATTTGTCTTTTACAACTTGGTCTGTGAATGATGAGGGATAAAACCCAAACTCAAACAGATCCTGTGTTACTTCCTATCCTGAACACACTGTTTCCTCCTCAGATTGTACCTGATAGAGAAAAAGGTCACCAGTGTGTAAGCAGCTCTGATACTCAACTTATGGTTCGTGGGCCAAATCTGGCTCATGACAGGGGGCCAGGTCTCCCAGCACATTCTAACTCACTCAACATAAACTGATTCAGCTGAAACTTTTTCTCATGTAAATATGGTGATAAATATTACGATATCAAAATACAGCTGGTTTATCAAACAGGGGCCAATCAAGGGGCCCCAAATTTCCTAAAATACTACAAGCACCCCTGCATACACCTTACCTGTGCAAGACTGCTGCAACTGGCCCCTGATCTCCTGTCCTGTCACTAACGTGGCACCTGGTCTCCTGTCCTGTCACTAACGTGGCCCCTGGTCTCCTGTCCTGTCACTAATGTGGCCCCTGGTCTCGTGTCCTGTCACTTATGTGGCCCCTGGTCTCGTGTCCTGTCACTAACGTAGCTCCTGGTCTCCTGTCCTGTCACTAATGTGGGCCCTGGTCTCCTGTCCTGTCACTAACGTGGCACCTGGTCTCCTGTCCTGTCACTAATGTGGGCCCTGGTCTCCTGTCCTGTCACTAATGTGGCCCCTGGTCTCCTGTCCTGTCACTAACGAGGCCCCTGGTCTCGTGTCCTGTCACTAATGTGGCCCCTGGTCTCGTGTCCTGTCACTTATGTGGCCCCTGGTCTCCTGTCCTGTCACTAACGTGGCCCCTGGTCTCCTGTTCTGTCACTAACGTTGCCCCTGGTCTCCTGTCCTGTTACTAATGTGGGCCCTGGTCTCCTGTCCTGTCACTAACGTGGCACCTGGTCTCCTGTTCTGTCACTAACGTGGCACCTGGTCTCCTGTTCTGTCACTAACGTGGCACCTGGTCTCCTGTCCTGTCACTAATGTGGGCCCTGGTCTCCTGTCCTGTCACTAACGTGGCCCCTGGTCTCGTGTCCTGTCACTTATGTG
>NW_026081820.1:0-1032 GCF_006386435.1 Epinephelus moara | reverse complement strand
CCACTGTAATCGGACCCTTTCATATCCCAATGGTAAGTAAGATTGGTCAAAATGAAAATATACTTGTGAAAACAATTATTACCCTGTATTTCTTCCAGCTGGTCAAAACAAAAGGGGTTTAAAAAAGAATTATAGGTAACACTTTATAATAATTGTCATTAAAAGAAATTATTGATTAAACTTCAGGTTATGGTCATTTTAATGTTAACAAACAATGAAATGATAATTGAATAATGTTTACTAATTATTAAAAATGTCTTTATTTATGTTAATTTATCAGTTTATTTTTACACACTGTACGATTTTATGTGCCATATTAGGTATTCAATAAATATTTGTGAAGGTAAACCTGTAAACCTTTAAGAATTTGTTTGAGAAAACATTTGACTGATTGACCAGACAGTTGTAGCACACTGTTAATGCCTATTGATTGGTCTGTAAACTGTCTGTACCCATAATTAGGATGCTTATTATAAAGTTGCAACTTATGATTATGATACTTTATTAAATGGTTAATAAATATTGTCTGGACAATCTACAAGTATGCAACATCATACTGAAAAACTACAGAATGTTCAAAGAAGGTTTACAAAACAATTATTAACCATTTACAAAGTCTTACAAATGTGTAGTTTTATTATTTATCATTCCATTGCTTGTAAACAGTGATAACACAGTAATAATTTGATATTAATTTTTAAATAGGCAAAAAAAAGTATAAGGTGTGCAAAAAATGGTTGTAATGCAAAATGATGACATTACTAAGCCAACATTATTATTTATCATTTCATTGTTTGTTAACAGTAAAATAACTATTAACTTAAGTTTTTTTAACTGTACTTTATCAGTGATGATCATTATAAAGTCTTACCACATTGTAGTGTGGTGTGTAAAGGTTTGATATGAATATTTATCTCAGGGTATCATTTCTTTTTTTTTCTTGTTTTTCCCTCTTAGATCAGCCACTTTGCCACTTGTGCATGTCTCAGTGATAAAATCAAGTACCCATCCTTCCTCAGGACAATACCCAGT
>NW_026081819.1:0-3448 GCF_006386435.1 Epinephelus moara | reverse complement strand
CTGCAAATTTGCACAACTCCTGTTTAAAAAGGGCAAGTATGAGGAAACAAAACCTCCCCAACAGAGGTACAGTAAGAGGTGGAGCAAAACTGGACAGACAACATTTCAACGTCATATTCCTTAAATGAAACTTAAGGAAACTTTATAAGTGTCAGTAGAGTCAAGACAGTCGAGACAGTCTACAGTCGAGACAGTCGAGACGAATCTGCTTCTTTCAAACAAAATAAATTGACTTCATCAGGTCTTGGTCAACAACACAGCACAGTCTCTGCCAAACACTGGTGAGTACAGCTGATTATGTTTACTGCGTGTTAGATCAACATGAAATTTAAGTTCTTTGTGTATTTAAAATATAAACTAAAATGTTGCTGCAGCTATTATTCAGTATTTCAAAAGACTAAAACTTTGAAAGCATAAAACAGTTTTTGGATATATTAGACATGTTCCACTGTGGGAACTAAGCTTCAGGTCTCTGGGTGAGGCCTTCTCTATAGCAGCAGATTAAATATTGAAAACCAGTTTGCAGGGAGAGGCCTGACTGAGCGAGTTCTGGGTCTGTAGCCTTCAACCATTACTACAACATGAATTTGTCCTTAGCGCTGGTTAAGTATCATGAGTGATTTCATACATGTGTTCCTTTTCAACATTAAACATTTAGGAGGAAGAATCATGCTCTAAGTTTGTATTCTGAACTTGGCTTGTTGGATTAAAGAATACTTCACCTGCAAAATGACCTCTAGTGTATATTCATTACTCGCTGCATGTTACGTTGAATTCATAGAGAAATTGTTTTTTTTCTGGCATGCCTCCACGGTGAATGGAAAATCCCAAAAAGCTGAACATTCTTTATATATTGACGAACAAGTCACATACTCAGTGCTTCCCAAACAAATGCATTTTAGCTGAAACAGTACAAGATAAAACACTTCCGCCTACCAGTAGTGTGCCCTGAGGCTGCCTGGACATGTGCCTGCATATGAACTCCACCCAGGCATGCTACGCAGCCATGCTTAAGACTGTTTGTACCCAAATGTTTTAGATTGTAAGGTTTTAGCAAAAATGTGCTCGATTCTAAAGTACTGAGGAGATCCCTGTGTAAGTGAAACTTGGATTGTACTGCACAAGACTGTGTGAGTGTTTGTAAACAGATGTTTTGCTGTTTTAAAAGCGATACTGGTTTACTTCAATTCAATTTTCAGCTTTTCAGATTCTCCATTCACCACTGAGGCCTGCAAGAAAAGGTTTTCTCGAATTTTGAATTTTTTTTTGTAATTTTTTCATGAATTCAAGGTAGCACGCAGTGAGTAATTTTTTTTGCGGGTGAAGTATGTCTGTAACTAGCTATAGTTGGCACTGATTAGCAGCAGATGAGTACTGTTTGTTAAGTCCACATACTGTATGTTTACATCAGCAATAGTCCTACAGCACTAACTGCAGGTGTGATCGCAAAAAAAAAATACTAAACCTGAAATTTTTTCTCAGGTTATGCATTAGGAATGGAAAACATGTTGTGTGACTGATGGTGAAGATTAGTTGTCACAGACTAAAGACATTCATCATAAACTATACAGAGTCTACTGTATATTAACACTGGACTGTTTTAATCATTGAAGTATTTAGCATTATTTGTGGTCAGTGGGATGTGAGGATTCTTAAAATAACATCTGTACAGATGTGAGCACAATGTGCAGAAACACATACCTGGTTCCCTTATTTTTTTGCACCAGCTCCCAAAAGGCTTTCCGTCTATGCCCATCTCTTCTACCCACGCACAAGGTCATTTATTTTTGAGTCCTTTATCGACTATCTGGATGTTTTCCCTGGGTTTCATTAACTTACTTTCCATCTTCATGAGAGTGTCTATGGCATGGGCTCCACTACAATCTGAAGTTGGCTCTGAACCAAGTTTGGATTCCCATCACCCCTCTAACTGTGTGTGTTGAAGTTAATAAGAACATGGTGGCGTCTCGTCGTTGTGAGCTTGATGCAATGACGTAATTTAATAAAACTTCTATAAAATTTTAAATTAAAAGTTCTAAGGTCTGAAAATCATAGTGGTGTATTAACATCTTTGTGACTAATTAAGATGTACTCTGATTAGTTCCAACCTCATTTTAACTACACATATCTTAATCACACAACTTTTTCTTCCTGACAAGGATTCCCGTATGCCATGTATGATCAGTGCACCCCTAACTGACATATACATAAAACTTCAGCTTGACTGTTTTCATTTCACATTGACACTTCTCAACTGGATAATTTAGTTTAATTTATAAAGAAATCTGAAATTAACCTTTTCCTCCACTACTTGTTTTCTCAGCATGTAGATATGGCCACTGTCAGTTGTCCGCTATCTGAAGATCAGTTTCTGTGCTCCATCTGTCAGGATGTGTTCACTGATCCTGTCAGCACACCATGTGGACACAACTTCTGCAAAAACTGCATCACTAAACACTGGGATACTAACGACCAGTGCCTGTGTAAAAAGGTTTTCAACACAAGACCTGAGCTGCAGGTCAACACTTTCATCTCTGAGATGGTCGCTCAGTTCAGACAGTCAACTCAACAGAAAGCCAGCAGCAGCAGCTCACAGCAACAGCTGGAGGCTGAAATTCAGCAGATGATCCAGAAGAGACAACAGAAGATTCAGGAGATCAAACACTCAATGGAGCTCAGTGAGGAAGATGCAGACAGAGAGATAGCAGAAGGTGTTCAGGTCTTCACTGCTCTGAAGGAGTCTGTTGAGAGAGGCCTGAATGAGCTCATTGACACGATTAAAGAGAAGAAGAAAACAACACAGAAACAGGCTGAAGGATTCATCAAAGGGCTGGAACAGGAAATCTCTGAGCTGAAGAAGAGAAGCACTGAGGTGAAGCAGCTCTCACACTCTGAAGACCACCTCCATCTTCTCCAGGGCGTCCAGTCTCTAAACACCAACCACCCAACACTCACCAAGGACTGGACAGAGGTCAGCGTCTGTCCACCTTTATATGAGGGGACTGTGGTGAGAGCTGTGTCTCAGCTGGAGGAGACACTCAGTGAACCGATTAGGAAGCTGATTGAAACTGAGCCGAAGTGGGTCAAGCGTTATGCAGTGGATGTGACTCTTGATCCTGATACAGCATATCCTAAACTTATCCTATCTCCTAATCTGAAAAAAGTGCATCATGGTAAAAATAAAAAAAAACTCCCAGACAACCCAAAAAGATTTTCTGATTGTACTTGTGTTTTGGCAAAACAGAATTTCTCTTCAGGCAGATTTTACTTTGAGGTTCAAGTTGAAGGAAAGACTGATTGGGATTTAGGAGTGGCCAGAGAGTCAATCAACAGGAAGGGAGACATCACACTGAGCCCTCAGGATGGTTTCTGGACTATATGGTTGAGAAATGGAAATGAGTATGAAGCTCTTGCTGACCCTCCAGTCCGTCTCTCTCTGAAGTCTCAG
>NW_026081818.1:0-1519 GCF_006386435.1 Epinephelus moara | reverse complement strand
GCACAATAGCTTCTATAACATGTGTTGTCACTCTGATCACGACGTAAGACAAAAAACATAACGACACCTGACATTTCTACTGACATTTTTTTTGTCTTTTCTTTCAGTGGTAGGTCATCTTCACTGGTGCTTTGTTGTAATTTGCTCCACACAATAAATCAATCCATTGTCCCACTCATGGCTTTCTCCTTTTAAATGTTATCATCCCTAACACTGGCTGCTAATCAGAGCTTTTGATGTGGCACACACTAATAATTCCCATACGTGAATGGCGACAAATAGGTTCCCCATGAAGGTTGTTCAAATCAACTTAAATCAAATTACATATTTTAGCTAGAGCTGCCTTTTTATTAGGAAATGGGTGCGCGCAACATACTGACACAGTCAATTAAAAATTCATTTATTACTTTTTGTATAAGCCCAGTTGAATATTGCAGTAATAATGTGTGTGTGTCACAAAATTCCACGGCACACCAACTGAGAATTCCAATTTAATCTGGGCACTGAAAAAGAAACAAAAATTTTGTAGGTGTACAAAATCAGTCTCCCATTCATTTTCTATGGAGCAGCTCCAGACTTTATCCTTGATGACATCACAAGTTCAAGACTTACTTCTCTGGTTTCTGGCTTTGAGAGAGAGCAGCTCATATTCACTTATACTGATTAAACTTTCCTCGGCCAGGCAAATAACATATTGCAATTCTTAATTTAGGTGGTGTTCCTCTTTAAGGAAGAAACCCAGAATCTTCACATGGTGTTACTGTGACAGCGGCACGCTGATGATGAAGCCATCCTTTTTAGTCAAAATACCGCCAGTGCACTTAATAATGTGAGGGTGAATCATGTTATGACAATGTTTACCTTGGACCGCAGCCTTCACATGTTGTGCAATGCAACAGGAAATTCATTGGGAGACAGCAGGGAGTGTGGCTGCGTGCAACGTTTTGTCTGTCATTACATTATTCTTTTAGACCACAGCCCCTGAAGAGCAATGTCACTGACTCTGGCAGTCCCACACGGTCCTCTTAATGTGCCTCCAGGAACTACAATAACTCTTTCTCGTTGACATGCAGTGGGTGTGATGATGACGGTGTTTGTTAAAGTAGTGACTCACCAAATATGTAACTTTTGCAAAATTTAGTCATGCGCATTGTCACTTTGATTTGAAGCAACAGTTTTATGTAGACTGTAAAACCCACTTCATGGGATGACACAAGCAACTGTGACGTCTGGCTCCACATCGTCTGATCTTTGCATAACATGCAGCTAATTTTACAAACTTCACTGTATGTTTTGACTGACACCAGAGTGAACTTTTTTATTGTTTGGCGAGCTGCTGCTTTAAACCCTCTCTTGTTGGATGTCATTCACCGGCAGGTTACACTGACAGATGATCCAAGGTGCCCAATTTTCCGCCTCGTAGGGTAGACATATTGGAGCAACCCTAGTTTAAACAGACCGAGGTGGCCTTCTGCAACGGGAGGTGCTGTTGATGACTTGTGGGAGGAGCTGTTGATGA
>NW_026081817.1:0-1231 GCF_006386435.1 Epinephelus moara | reverse complement strand
ACTGTGATGATTACAAGAACCCCAACAGAAACCTACAGATTCAGCTCAACACTGATGGACCTATAAAGTACGTGGAGGTCCTGGGAGGAGACATGTTGTCTCAGAGTCAGTCCTTCAGGTCCTGTATGTCTCCAATGTCAGAATACAGTGATTTCACTTTGATAAAGCCCAGCAGCACCACTGACTTTAAGGAGGTCATCAGTGTCCTGGATGCGTCTTTGCCCGACAGCACCTGGACCTTTGAGAGCCAGCAGGTGAGCTGAGAACAACTTATATTGATGTCACCATCATACTTTGTTAAATTTGCATATTCATTAAATAACATCATGCTGATTTGTTGTCGTCTGATAATCGTGTTTTCATGGTAAAAATCGAAAGCTGGCCTTGTTTTTATCAACCTGATATGATGGAAAATACACATTTACCACTGTTTGTTTGTTAAGTATACACCTAATCAATTAATTGTGCATTCGGGAATCTAATTTATTAAGCAGCTCTCAATTTCAATGCTTCAGCAACTCGCAGTTCTCAGATTTTGGCTAAATAACTTTAAAACAAATAAACAGACAAACAATACATGAGCGGTGGGCTTTGGTATTAAGATGGTGGCAATGTTTGAATTGATTTTGTAATATAATAGGAATTTGTGACTTCAAGAACAACAAACTTTTTACGCATTCCTTTCTGGAGAGGATGGGGATTTGACTTGGCTTAGATTACTCAGTTTGATGCATATTCATTTGCGAGAATGCGGTTTTTTTGTTTGTATGAATTGCATATCGTTTCAGCAACACAATTACAAAATCAGAGGAATAAAACAGATTTCACACCAGATATACACAGCGGTACATCTCGAGTGATTCTCATAAGCGCAGCTGTGCCTTTTAAAAGCACTGTTCAGCCCTGTTCCTATTGGATGCCAGTGATGGATGCTGTGCACCAATCACATGCAGAATGGTACAAAGAGATCTACCCCCTCCCCCTTGCAGCCTCAGCACTGTAAACGTTAACAATGCAAAGAGCTGGAGGACGGTGGGTGATGCGCTCGTATCCCGAAGCCGAGAAAGAAATAGTTAATTTAAGCTTTAGAAATGAACAAAAATGCTGCATATATTTCTCTGGAAATAGCTGATGCTCGTTGGAACTGGATGTTAATTTCGATTTTCTGGATGGGAAATAACATATTGTAACGGATCGGGGATGACAAAGAGAATGGGATACCGAGACTGGA
>NW_026081816.1:0-1040 GCF_006386435.1 Epinephelus moara | reverse complement strand
GAGTTAGAAACCACTTCCTGTTTCATGGCCAAACATGGAAATTTGATGCCTTGCCACAGCCACACCATTCAATGAAAACTCAGGTTTTTTACAGCTTATCATGTCAAAGGTCTTTAGATGGCACAGACAAAATTTGAAGTAAATCAGGTAAAACCTCTAAGAGGAGTTCATGAAAGTACAACCCTTTAAACAGCGAAAAAAATGCCCTAGAATAAAAAAATTGCTGACTTCTTGTTGGGTTTAGGGTATGGCTAAACAAGACTTTTTGTTTTGAAGTCTGGACATGATACATGCACACCTAATTTGATTCATCTGGGTGAAGCATTAAATTGAACTGAAGTGAAGTGAATATCCTTCAAATAAAATACTATGTCTACGAGAAAATAATGATAACAGTGAACATATATGACAGAATTTCAATAAGCAACATAAATGTACATGTCATGTCCAAAAAGGAGTAGGAAGAAGCAAATTGTGTGTCTAGTCCTGCTCTCATAAACTGACTCTCCACCCCAGTGTTTATCCTCATAACTAAAGTACTCTGTTCATGCTCTTTTATATATACACATTCAGTCAACATCACCATTAGCCTGCTTTACATTCCACTTCCTGAATTCTGTAATTCTCAAGAGTTCTTGTTTTGAACATCTTTTTAAACTGTCCCATATTTCTACTTTATTTGATTTCTTCCTCCTGTCCTTTCCACAAATGCACACCACAAATAGATGCACAGTGTGAAGGTTGTGCGAGCACAACATTGCTCCAGATTAAATTTTCCTCTCAAGTTACAACCCTGACTTCTTTCCCAGAACAGTTTTTGTATTTTGCCAGGAGGTAGATTGTTTCTTGCTTTGTACATTTAACCAGATAAATTAAACAAATAAAACACATTTTTATATTCCTGATAATTTAGATGTCATTTATATACAGAACAAACAGTTTAGGACCTAGTACTGACCGTTTGTGGAACTCTACACTCAAACCCTGAAAAGTGTAGGGTTAACCAGCTAACACAACTACTGAAGATATAGCCTACTGAA
>NW_026081815.1:17196-27123 GCF_006386435.1 Epinephelus moara | reverse complement strand
TGTACTGCTCAACATAGTTGATCAGATGGAGAACATCACACTCAGACCTGAAATATTTTTGTCATGTTGCCCTCAGCCTCAGATGTAACTTTTGCCTCTGAAATTGCTTCATCATTAACCACGTTATGAGCCATTTCTTCTCCCTGTGCTGTGACCTTGTCGTGGTGGAGAGAGAGGCTTGCGTTCTATGATTCTGAGAGCTATGCTGGAGGGAGCCTATGGCTGCTGGCAGGTTCAACCATACCAGTCTGGTCTTGGGTGAGGAGTGAGACGAAAGGCAGCACCTGGTCCTCCAGCTTGGGGGTTGGGCGTGGCTTATTTTCTGAGTTCGTCAAAAGAGGAATGTGTAGATTTTTGGAAGATTAATGGCAAAATATGGTTTCAGACTGTGTGCTGTTCAACATAGTTGATCAGATGAAGGCAACGTTCATCATTAGCCACATCAGATGAGCTATTTATATTCTCAAAAGCTGCAGCATTCCTATAGTTTACCCTAACTTGAGTTCATTCTTTTGATATTTGATGTCTGGCTTCACACTCAGACCTGAAATATTTTTGTCATGTTGCCCTCAGCCTTATTTGTTGGATGTAACTTTTGCCTCTTAAGTTGCCTATTTTCTGAGTTCGTCAAAAGAGGAATGTGTAGATTTTTGGAAGATTAATGGCAAAATATGGTTTCAGACTGTGTGCTGTTCAACATAGTTGATCAGATGAAGGCAACGTTCATCATTAGCCACATCTGATGAGCCATTTATATTCTCAAAAGCTGCAGTATTCCTATAGTTTACCCTAACTTGAGTTCATTCTTTTGATATTTGATGTCTAGCTTCACACTCAGACCTGAAATATTTTTGTCATGTTGCCCTCAGCCTTATTTGTTGGATGTAACTTTTGCCTCTTAAATTGCTTCTTTTCTGAGTTTGCCAAAAGAGGACTGTGTAGATTTTTGGAAGATTAATGGCAAAAGTATGGTTTCAGACTGTGTGCTGCTCTACATAGTTGATCAGATGAAGGCAATGTTCATCATTAACCACATCTTATGAGCCATTTATATTCTCAAAAGCTGCAGTATTCCTATACTTTACCCTAACTTGAGGTCATTCTTTTGATTTTTGATGTCTGGCTTCACACTCAGACCTGAATATGTTTTTGTCAAGTTGCCCTCAGCCTTATTTGTTGGATGTAACTTTTGCCTTCACAGTTTACACAGCTACCCACATAAACCACCTTCAGCCATTAACTATGTGAACACAGCACTGTCAGCTGCTGGATGTTGGAGTATTTCTGTTTGGAAACCTCACAAAGTGCATGCAATACAGTAGAAACAGAAGCAGCCTGGATAATCATACAAAGGTGGAAAGTGACAGGTTTAACTCCTTCAACTGGCCTGAAATCATTTGTGGAAAAAACAGTAAATACACTGCTGACACACAGCAGCTGGCAGAAAGAGGAGGTCATGTCACACAGAGAAATATTAGCTTTTACTAGGTAAATATTTTCATTGTGACCATAACAAAAGGAAGCTACACATTAACGACAGTGCTGAGCTTTCATGTTTCATCAGAAGTCAAAACCACCATCAAGCACATCACGTTTAGTTAGCATGGTGGTTTAAAAACATGCACACAAAGGGCAACAAGGGCAGATATTTACTGCTGCCGTTACAAACTGATTACAGTAATTAGCTGACAATTAGCCTGATCGGCCACCATCAGTAATCAGTACATACCTGTAAACCAACTATTAATCAAACCAATAAATAACAGCAGTCAATTTCAGAAAGCCATGTCATAATTAAGCAGTTACTACCCAGTGTTTCTGTAGTGGTGTCAAACCATTAATAATATACAAACAGCAGTTTGAACTAGAGAAGCAATTTCTGAAGAAATTGCGGGTGTGAATGCTGCAAGCTGAATCCACACTGAATAGCTGCCTTTAATAAAATAAAGTTTGAATGATTTGAATATTTGAATGTTTTACTGAGATTTATGAAATCCAATATGGCCGCCGCCTAGTGACGCCACAGTATGCAAATTGGATGAGATAATTTACTCCCATCACATTCCTCTTCCTTTATTTTGAGGATGAGACGACAAAAACAGCACAAAACAAAAGAAATCTACTGTGTAAATATGTTCAAAATGCTGTTTTACTGAGATTTATGAAATCCAATATGACCGCCGCCTAGTGACGCCACAATATGCAAATTGGATGAGTTAATTTACTCCCATCAGATTCCCCTCCCTTTTTTTGAGGATGCGATGACAAAAACAGCACAAAACAAAAGAAATCTACTGCGTAAATATGTTCAAAATGCTGTTTTACTGAGATTTATGAAATCCAATATGGCCGCTGCCTAGTGACGCCACAATATGTAAATTAGATGAGTTAATTTATTCCCATCACAAACTTTGGGTCATGATGAATAGTTTTCTCATTTACAGTATGCCTTTATCTCTCACCACTTTGAAGCAACAGTCTTTTGAAATGTTGAAATGAAAATGGAATATTTTCCTCAATAAACTCTGGCACCTAAAGGTTAAAATGGAGATTCTGCCCTTGTCATGAGTTTGTGTGTGACAGTGGTTGCCATGGTAAATAAGTAGGTGCACCTGACAGAAGAGCAGAAAGAGACAGACAGAACACAGAGAAGAGACTTCTTTTAGTGGAGATTTAACTCCTCGAACAAGTTCTTCCCATTCCCAAACCGTTGGTCCCAATCATCAAAATAAAGTAATGGTGAGCGAGATAAAGTTATACAGAAGATCTGTTTAGCAGCAGTTGAGCTGGCATGTGTGCGTGTTTGAAGCCGATACGATAAACGGTGTAAGAGGAGATGTTTTTTGAGGAAGAGCACGTTTGAGGCGAAATCTTACTTTGAAAGGGCAAATAGCTCACTTCCTATTGGATTTTGGTCATGGGTGTCAGCGCGTGATTTGCAGGTCGAACACACCAATTTTGGTTTGATCTGTCTACGACATTGCTATGGGCCGCAGTGGCCATTTTAGTGCACCTAGGTGGCGTTAGAGAGCCCATTTTGGCACTTTAGGGGTTAATAATGTGTATTTGCTGTTTCAAATGAAGATTCTGCTGCTGTAATCTGTCCTTTAAAGATTGTGAGACACACACACAGAGGGCTGTGTGTGCATGTCTGTGTGTGCAGCCGTTGTCATGGCGATTGACTTGCATGCACCTGGGGGGCACACAGAGAGCTCATGAGAGAGCAGATCAGCAAAGGCTGTTTAATATGGGTTTGAAATTTCTCGAACAAGTTCTTCCCATTCCCAAACCGTTGGTCCAATCGTGAACGCACGTGTTATGTTTTATGCTCATAGAGTCAAAAATGTGGTCACACGAGCGAGTTACAAATGTGTTGCACCTCAGCAGTTTTCCAGAAATTTCTCCTCTCAGTTTACATGGGAGTGAATGAGAAAAAACTTGGAGCCACTCAGCAAAAATGCGTACGTGTGACAGATTCCATGTCAACATATCTGTGACCAGGACAAATTTTCCTAAGTTTTTTGATATAAATTGTGTGTACAGTGAAAATTGTGGCCGTATAGCGAGTTGAAGAGAAAATTTCTTGATGAGTTTACAGCTGCTCTCCACTCTAGCGATGACATCACCCACTCTAGCTCACGCAATACACACCCATTATAAAGTCTGAGAAGGGCTGAAAATTTCATGTATTTTAAACTGAGTTTGTAGAAAAACTAAAAGAGATATTGAAAATTGGAATTAGTTCCTGAAAGTCGCCAGCAGTGTGAACGTTTGAGAGTTGGAATGGAGTTTCTACATCAATGTATGAATTCGTGATGATGTGTGGGTGAAGATGAGCGAGTTTGAAGGATTTTCTCATTGACTTCCATTGTAACAAAGTTTCAGAAAACACTGAATATTTTTGAAAGTTTGAATGGGATTGAAAAGTTGAATCATATGTAAAAAGGTAGTAAAATGATGAATATTTTCCATTTTGAATGGAGTGTCTAGCTGAAAGTATGAATCGGTAGTTACGGTTTGAAAAAAGGTGAAATTTTTAGATTTTTGAGGATTCCGTAATTCACCCACAAGAGGCCCTCATCCCCCAGGACATCTATCCCCCCTTCGATGCCCTCAGAGGTGGTCTTGCCAATTATTGACATGACCCTCTCCTCGTCAGGGGTAAGGGTAGTGTTGCCAGGTCCGCCACCACCTGTGCCCTGGCTTTCTCGCCTGGCACTTGCAGCCCTCGTTTTGGTTTGGCTCTGAAACTCCTGCCACTTCCTTCTCACCACCACCCAGTCTTGCAGGCCGCAGGGGCTGGACGCAGCCATTTTTTCAGCCATAGCGTGCCAAATGCGGTTCTTGGCCACTATTTTTTTTCCCCTTTTGTTCCGCCTTAGAGTGTGTCCCGCTGCGGCCATACTTCATCCATCAGGATGGTCATCTGCCACATGTTTTTATGTCTACATCATGACTGTGTTTGTGGGTGGGTGTAGGTGGGTGGGTGTGGGTCGCTGGGTGGGTGGGTGGGTGTGTCTGTGGGGGTGTGGGTGGCTGGCGAGTGGATGGGAGGGACATTTTTTCTAACCATGTAAAGCACTTTGTGCTACATTTTTTTGTATGAAAAGTGCTTTATAAATAAAGATTGATTGATTGATTGATTGATTGATTGATTGATCTCCTCTGGGGTGAATGCTTGGCCCGCTTGCGCCCTGCTTCTGCCATTCTGTCTTAATGTGTGCACCTATACCCACAGGTCATTTTATATCTGCATAAATGGATGTAATTGCTACTTGGATACACCTGTTACACACACGCGCGGTAGGGAATTAGTGCTTTGGGTAGCAGCTGTGTGTTTTCATAGTTTATACCTAGCGTTTTGTCTGATTCTCAGTGTAGATTTATATAGTCCATAAATCTGTCAATTTTGTCCTTCTGTGAACTGGTCATGTTAAGATGATCATTAGCAGAGACACAGCGTTGATGAATGCAGTGGAGGATACAATGTGGTCGGGATACAATGTAGGTCCTTAAGTTCATTTGTCCTTTCGTCCATCTTTCATATTTTTGTACAAATATAGGCTATTTCCTCATGATTCTCTTACCACGACTACTTCTTATTTAGTTGTAGACTTGTTTTCGTCATGAAAATAGGTCATTAACAAATATGTATTGTCTTAGTTTTTCATTAGAATTATTAGAATACACATACACATGAGCAGCAGGGAATTAGTGCGTTAGGTAGCAGCGCTGTGTGTGACATTTTAATTTTTTTATTTTATTTAGAAAAACAGGACAATGCATATTAATGAACATGTATGGCAGTACACGTAAATATGCCAGACTGTAGCCCGGGGGCTAATTTCCATCTGGAGTCCTTTAGGCAGGTTGATCTTACATTACAAAATAACAAGAGATATACAGTATTAAAAGTTTGTTATATAAAACAAAGAAAGAAAGAAAGAAAGAAAGAAAAGAAAACAGGACAATGCATAAGTAAGCATTAAAGCAGAGTTAATATAGTACAGCATGCAGTTAGAGGTGATTGCACGTTTGGTTAGCTCTAAGCCACACCTTCAGGTGGCTCTTGAAGGTGGCCAGGGTGGGACATTCCCTTATGGTAGAGGGTAGTGTGTTCCAACCTGCACTCCCTTTAGTAGACAGGGAGTTTTGGCTGAAGGTTTTTCTGAAGGGAACCTCACAGTCCTTGTTAGCAACAGCTCTGGTGGTCCAAGTCTGTCTGTAAGTTATAAAGTCTTTCAGTGGGGGTGGCGCCAGGCCATGGAGCACTTTATATATTATAAAAAAGAGTGAAGTCCGCACACTGTTGTAGCTCCTCAACTGTTTCCTTATATGTTTATATATATACATATATATATATATATATATATATATACACACACAAAAATATGCCTGTATATTTGTTTGATTTTATAATGTCTGCATACATTGCTGCTTGTTTTTTTTAACTTTGTGTTGTACAGTGTCCTTCAGTGCTTTGAAAGGTGCCTATTGATAAAATGTATTATTATTTTTATTGTTATTATCATTATTATTATTATTATTATTATTATTATTACGTCAAAGCTTCAGTGTGTAAAAATGGTGAGTAACAGTGACATCAGTGGTCATATTCTAGATTGCAGGGCTCTCTCGCACTCACTCTCTCACCCCTCCCATCGGGTAAGCTCTCTCTCTGTCTCTCTCTCTTATTGTGTCATACGGATTACTGTTAATTTATTATGCTGATCTGTTCTGTACGACATCTTTTGCACATCTGTCGTCCTGGAAGAGGGATCCCTCCTCAGTTGCTCTTCCTGAGGTTTCTACCATTTTTTCCCCTGTTAAAGGGTTGTTTTTAGGGGAGTTTTTCCTTTTCTGCTGTGAGGGTCTTAAGGACAGAGGGATGTCATATGCTGTAAAACCCTGTGAGGCAAATTGTGATTTGTGATATTGGGCTTTATAAATAAAATTGATTGATTGATATAGGTTATCTGTGAGATTTATGTTAGGAGTGTTTTATTTCTAATTGTTTTGGTACCACGAGCAAACATTAGCACAGTAATGCTAAAATAACACGTTTTATGTGATAGTCACGGCACAGTGCGGCAAATATAGGTCGGTACAATTATAATATATGCGTTTCCAGAGTGTTCTTCCACAGGACACAGGGAGAGGAGGAAGAGGAAGAAGGAGAGGGAGAGGAGGAAGACCAGGGAGAGGAAGGGGGCGAGGGGGTAGAGGCGGTGCAGGAACAGCCAGGCGAGGAGCTAGTGTCTCGGATCGAGACGGGCTAGTGCCAATGTAGCTAACAAAACTAGCCGTCTCCACCGTTTTAGATTCACAGTTTATCTGATCTTTTTCTTTTATTTGGTAGCGTGGTTTCCCTCTTATGGGGCAAAACTTATGTGTGGTCCTCCATTTAAAGTGCAACAGAATCATAAAAGTACAAAGCAGGCTCACACAGAAGCGCCCTGGATTGAGCTTCACCTTCCCTGTCTCCAGTGACGGCAAGTTCTAGGTAAACACGAAAGGCGAAGTGAGTATATCCCTTTCGGCCACTGTATTCAAATATGACAACACAAGAGGGCAGCCTCCAGCAGACCGCGCCCTGCCTGTGTATATGTAGAGAAACCATTATAAGCCTATGAGAAAGCTTCCATTTGTATGCATTACACTTTAAAGCAATAGTTAAAATTGTAAATGTAATGTAAATTTAATTATTATTTATTCACACATTTGTATATTCATTTATTTATTAATATATTAATTTAGAAAAAAGAAAACATAACTATATACCATATTAAAATCAGATGTTGATCTCTGAAGTGTTGCGTTAAATCAGCTTATGTTACGCTAATAGAGCAAGTGTTACTTACTCCACGCCTGATCCATCCTGTAACTTGACAGCCGCACCAAATCAGATCCAATAGACGAGGTGAGGATGTGAGGAGTTCCTTATTTTTGAGAACATAAGGAAACATTAATAATCCAATATTTACAGCTGAAACCTGGTGCTTGCTGTTTGTTCTTTACAGTAAGTTATTCAGAGGACAAAAAGAGAAGGTTAAAAAGGCTGAAAAGAATTTGGTTGTTAATCCATTGTAAATATAAGTGAATGAAAACTGAAATCAATCTAGTTTCCCAGGCTGGCAACCCGGCACCAGGTTTTGATTGCCAAAACGAATAATATAGACCAAGGTACCTTTTAACCGTTTGTTTTCTGGGAATAACTGACACAATCAGAAACCAGAAACAAGCCGTTTTTTCGTTTTTTCGTTTTTGGCAAAAAAAAAAAAAAAAAAAAAGGAAAAAATTAAATTCAGCTCAATTTCTTGTTTTCTGATCCTATTGCAAAAAACAAATTTACCACTCCATATTTCGTTTCGTTGGTGGACGGGCTCTCAGTGCTCCCTTGCTTCTGATTGGCTATCGTGCTCTGTCACTTACATTTGGGCTGTGCCCTTCAACATAAGGTTACCTCTTGGCCTTTACGCCAGCAGTATGTCTCTGCAGACCCGGAGGCTGCAGATTCAACCCACACAGACAGGCAATGAAATAATGCAACAGCGTTTTATTGTATTGCCTGTTAATATGCAGCTGATAGACCATGAAAATTAAAGCTCTATAGTAAGTTTTCTTCAGGATGTACCGTGAACAGTGAAGTCTGCTCTCAGTAAAACTATCAACATGACAGCAAGCACGCAAAAAGTATTTAAAATGACCAGCAGGCGTCGCACTGCATCAAAGTTGTCATCAAAAATACAAATATGAATGAATAGACCTATGTTGACAGCCAGATGGGAAAAAACAGATGTAGCCTACATCTATGGAAAGGCATTTACTATAGGCTACTATCAGTTAGAGTTAAGCTGTCACTGGACTTTCCCCTCAGTTGTGGTCACATGGAGACACTTGATAATAATAATAACTGTGCAGACAGTTTAGAGATTCACACTACCTGCTATGGTGGAGTAAAAAGAACCATCTAGTTTTCAGGTCTACTCTAGCAGACTGACTAGATCTATTAGCTATTCCAGACAAACTCTGACTAGCCTATGTTAACCCTAAATGAAACTCTGGGTTTTCAGCTCCAGAAAGAGAGGAAGCCCGGTGTCAGTTACTATGGCAACTGAGTCTGTGAACCTAACCTGGTCGAGAGCAGATTTTCTTCAACAAACCCTGAGTTTTTCTCTGTCTCCTCCCTCTCACTGTTTCATTTCCTCATTCATTCAGTCCGTATCGAAGTGCATTAATTCGCGGAGCTTTTACTGTCTGCCACAATCTAAACCCTGGCTGGATATTAGTTTGTTACTCTGGACTATCTAAAGTTAGGCTACTGATTTTATGCGCATCATTTCTTTGAACATCGTCTTTTGTCTTCACTTTCAAATATTACACAGAATTAATTCACTCTCAGCTCAGAATAAAAAATCTGTCATTTTTATTGCAAGTGGAAGTTTTTTTTATTTTTATAAGTCTGTGCCTCTGTGCGCATGGATCAGACAGCTGGCGGGTTTGTCAGAGCAGCGCCTGCACTGAAATGTTTATTGCAAATAATGTGTAATCTCAGTTAAAATTATAAAAATCAGTGTGAAGCTTTAGACACGTAGGATCAATGAATAATGATCTCTATCGATGAGACTGGTCGCACTGATGGAAGATAATTCATATAGTCTAATATTGGAGATTATTAATATTTGTGAGTGAGCAGGATTGTGGTGCAGCTGCAGAATGTAGCTTGAAAGTGAGTTTCTTTAATAGTCTGAACGTATTTTAACAGCATTGGACAGTTTATCAGATTCCAATAAACACTGTGTTGTATAGGCTATAATATGCAGCGTTTTGTACATGTAGCATTGTGCTGTACTGTATATAGCATGTATATCATAGGCTACATACTATCCCCTATTCATTTGTACATACTTTACATTATATTAATACTTTTCTCACATCATGTGTATATTTTTTCTCAAATTGTTTTGATTGTATTTGTCTCTTATTTTTATATTTGCTCTGTGTGTCAATGCCTGAGTTGAATAAAGGACATCTTAATCTTACCACTTAGCATAATTTTGTCTGTAGCTGCTATTCACCCATACCCTACCTGATGTGGCTGTGATATTCAGAGAAGAAATAATATCTAGGTATGTGTATGAAATAAAATTGATTTGACTATCTGTATCTTTGCCTGTGTTCAAATACATGTTCAAATGTACAACTGACACAAATATGCAAACTAAACTTGTGTTTTTAATGCAAAACATCCAAAAGTGAAACAAAACAGTGCAAATATAAAAATAAGAGAAGAATGAAAGCAAAACAATTTGAGTAAAAATATACACATGATGTGAGAAAAGTATTAATAAAAGGGAAAGTATGTACATATGAATAGGGGATAGTATGTAGCCTATAATACATGCTATACAGTACAGCACAATGCTA
>NW_026081815.1:12994-16963 GCF_006386435.1 Epinephelus moara | reverse complement strand
TATACAACACAGTGTTTATTGGAATCTGATAAACTGTCCAATGCTGTTAAAACACGTTCAGACTATTAAAGAAACTCACTTTCAAGCTACATTCTGCAGCTGCACCACAATCCTGCTCACTCACAAATATTAATAATCTCCAATATTAGACTATATGGTCTTCCATCAGTGCAACCAATCACATCGATAGAGATCATTATTCATTGATCCTACGTGTCTAAAGCTTCACACTGATTTTTATAATTTTAACTGAGATTACACATCATTTGCAATAAACATTTCAGTGCAGGCGCTGCTCTGACAGACTGACAGCTGTCTGATCCATGTGCACAGAGGCACAGACTTATATGTATATATATATATATATATATATATATTTAAAAAAAAACAAAAAAACTTCCACTTGAAATAAAAACTTGATGGTTCTTTTTACTCCACCATAGCAGGTAGTGTGAATCTCTAAACTGTCTGCACAATTATTATTATCAAGTGTCTCCATGCGACCACAACTGAGGGGGAAGTCCAGTGACAGCTTAACTCTAACAGATAGTAGCCTATAGTACATGCCTTTCCATAGATGTATATCGGTTTTTTCCCATCTGGCTGTCAACATAGGCCTATTCATTCATATTTGTATTTTTGATGACAACTTTGATGCAGTGCGACACCTGCTGCTCATTCTTAATAACTACTTTTGGCATGCTTGCTGTCATGTTGATAGTTTCACTGAGAGCAGACTTCACTGTTCACTTTACATCCTGAAGAAAACTTAATATAGAGCTTTCATTTTCATGGTCTATCAGCTGCATAGGCTATTAACAGGGAATACAATAAAATGCTGTTGCATTACTTCATTGCCTGCCTCTGTGGGTCGAATCTGCAGCCTCCGGGTCTGCAGAGACATACTGCTGGCGGAAAGGCCAAGAGATAACCTTATGTTGAAGGGCACAGCCCAAATGTAAGTCACAGAGCACGATAGCCAATCAAGGGGCGCACTGAGAGCCTGCCCACCAATGAAACGAAATATGGAGTGGTAAATTTGTTTTTTTGCAATAGGATCAGAAAACAAGAAATTGAGCTGAATTTCGTTTTTTCATTTTTTTGCCAAAACTGAAAAAACGACTTGTTTCTGGTTTCTGATTGTGTCAGTTATTCCCAGAAAACAAACGGTTAAAAGGTACCTTGGTCAATATGATTGCCTTTTTAGTCACCTTATATTATGAGTAATTGAGATAAAAATGTACAGTTTGTATGCAAATGCAGCTCATTTTAAGAGACTATATTGATGCCGAATTAACAAGAGGACTTTGGACATTTAACACCTTTTATCTTGTGTTTCTAGAGTTATGTGTTTTTGCAGACACGTAAGGAATTGTCTGCTTGCCTGCTTTACAGTATGATGTGACAGAACCCAGAGCACACAGTTAAAATGGAGCAGCCCTACTCCAGAAAGGTGCCACTGTACGTGGGGGAAAAAAACATCCTAAATTTCCAGGATGCATGACAGAACAAGGTATTTTTTTACAACTTTAAAACAGCTTCACAGTTTACACAGCTACCCACAGAAACCACCTTCAACCATTAACTATGGTACCACCATCAGTAGGCCTAATCAATACACACCGATAAACCAACTATTAATCAAACCAATAAATAACAGCAGTCAATTTCAGAAAACCATGTCATAATTAAGCAGTTACTAGTGTTTCTGTAGTGGTGTCAAAACATTAAAGACCTACAAATAGTGGTTTGAATTAAACTAATGGTCCCTGCGCTCTCCGGGGGAAATATCACGCCAAATTCCCTTTAAGATATATGACATATTAACAATTCCTTACATGTCCGCAATAACACATGAATGTAGAAACACAAAATAAAATGTGTTATATGGCCAAAGTCCCCTTGTTGATTCGGCATTAATACAGTCTATTAAAATGAGCTCCATTTTCGGCATTAATACAGTCTATTAAAATGAGCTCCATTTGCGTGCAAACTGTACATTTTGGATTTTGGCGGCTCAACTCGCTAAACCAGCCTCCGTTGGTTCGGTGCGCTGGCTCAACTCGCTAAACCAGCCTCCGTTGGTTCGGTGCGCTATTTTAGTGGCAGAAGACCGTGGGGATGAGGCGAGTCTTTGTAAAATAAAGATTTATCACCAGTGCTGGCTGGTGCATCATATACACGCCGAATTAAACATGAAATTATAACACTGGTAATATACAGTCTATTATGTGTGTGTAACTATTTTTTTCCCCTCCGGCCGTTAATTAGTAATTACTCACTTTGCTGCTTTCCGTTTGGTGCTGGGAGAGAGCGAAAAACTTCTGATAATATTTAACATGTTTGATTTTATTCAGACGTCAAGATGAGAGTGACTTATAAAAAGTTGGACTGAGTTTCATGACCACATTACCATTATTCAGCGAGTCAGATGGCGGAGCATAACGTTACAACTCTATAGCGAGCGGCTGCTTAATGTTACTGTACACACCTAACATTATTGTTGTGAACAAAAACAAATAAATAATCTAAAGACTCACAGAGGTTTTGTGTTTCAGTCTTTATTTACACTGCCTTGTCTGGACGGGGCTGTATGAAGATCAGTGTAATAGTAGCCTATGTAAACTAGGTTGATTTGTAATAGGTTAGCTAAAACACTCACTGCAACACTAACGTTAGCTTAGTTCAAATTAGCAAGTTGGCTGCCACGATTGCCCAGTGTCAGTCTTTATTAAAGAAACAATAGGCTACTTCGATATTTAACACACCGGGTATTTTATTAACATATCTTTACATGATAGATAATATCGATTAGATAATTAAATTGACAGATGTACTCACCAAGAAACTTCTTTACTAGCTCCCTCTGTCATCAGCTAAAGATATTTGAAAAAGCCCGCCATCCGCGGTAGTGAGATCAGGGAGGGAAAAGATACAATAAAGGAGGGGGGCACCATTTTACATACGGCGCTCTGTTCAGTAGCAGGTACAGCGAGTCTTCACAAGATGGCGCCCCTGTCCTAAACATTTAACATGGCGTGACGTCAACTAAGCACGTCCCAAACTCAGATGCATGGCCGCAGTTCCTGCACATTAACGACGGAGCATTGAATATCCCAGCAAAATTATAGTGTTAAATGTTATTAATTTAAAAATCTAATTAAAATTTAAATTAAATAAAATCAACTTCTATCAACTTATATGAATTAATTCATTCAAATTTTAATTGATCCGTTTTCTAATATAAATAATATAAAAATAAACAGGTCCATAGGACATGAAGTCAGTCTATTATTGGTAGACCTATGAGAATGGTCTTGATGAAATAGATAAATAATAAATAGAAAACTGACAGAGAAAAAGGTTTAAAATTCAGTCCTCTCAAAGTGTGTTTTGAAAAAAGCTAGATAACTTAAAAAAACTGTTTCCTTTTGATGCCATAAAAAATATTAATACATAATAATAATAAATAAAAAAAATGGTTATTTTTATTTTTGAAATTATTAGTATTTTTATTACTATTGTTTAAAAAAGTATATATACGTGTGTGTGTGTGTGTGTGTGTGTGTGTGTGTGTGTGTGTGTGTGTGTGTGTGTAAATATATAGCCTATACATACATATATGGGGCATTCTACCGAATATGTGCAAAGTTGGGCTGGAAATATTTTGAAATTTTGTATGTTTTATTTCCAAAACTTTGTTCCTATATATATTGTACCATATGTAAAGGTCACATATCTAGTAAAATGACTGTACATTTTTATATTGTATTTTCAGACTGTTTTGGAATGCTTTTCCTCTCCCAAAATTTGTCGCTACCGAAACATATAGTATTAGGCTATATTATACAAATAGTCAGGTTCATTATGTTCAGATTTCAACTTTTGTGGGATTTTTTGGGGGATTTGCAAAACTATACATTTTTGGAAAGGTTATTGTATAAGGATTCAGAAAATCAATGTTTGCAT
>NW_026081815.1:0-4824 GCF_006386435.1 Epinephelus moara | reverse complement strand
ATTCCAATATGGCCGCCATATAGACATCTGCGCAAATGCAAACATTGATTTTCTGAATCCTTATACAATAACCTTTCCAAAAATGTATAGTTTTGCAAATCCCCAAAAAAATCCCACAAAATTATATAGTGAACCTGACTAAAAAAAATATATATCAACCTGTTATGCTTGTTCCTTCCCTTGTTTAAAGATTTAATTTTTTACAAATTTTGACTGAAGGTTTTCACAATTAAATCTATAAAAATTAATATTTTAACAAATTTCAAAGTTCAAATTATAGAATTCTTCAAAATCTAAATGCAATCTTTCTTTGTAAAATGCATAACGCTGATCAGATTGATTTCAGAGTCAATAAATGATGAAACAGAACATAAATGTAACCAATTAGCATCATAATACTTTAGTTGATAACTCAATATACTTTATTTTTTACAAAACACCCAGTGTTTCGGTAGTGACTGTCCTTTTTCGGTAGTGACCATTATACTATTTTTAAGGTCACATTATATTCCCTCAAATGTATGCCTTATGGTGGGAATTACAAATTCAAAGACAAATGTTTTGTGGTCAATAAAGCAATTTAATTTTTGAGAGAGCAGAGCAGAGTAGAGTAGAGTGGAGCAGAATAGAGCAGAGCATAGTAGAGTGGAGAAGAGTATAGTGGAGCAGAGTATAGTAGAATAGAGCAAAGTAGAGCAGAGTATAGTAGAGTAGAGCAAAGTAGAGCAAAGCAGAGCAGAGTAGAGCAGAATAGAGTAGAGCAGAGAAGAGCAAAGTAGAGTAAAGTAGAGTAGAGTAGAGCAGAATATAGTAGAGTAGAGCAGAGTAGAACAGAGCAGAGCAGAATAGAGTAGAGAAGAGTAGAGTATAGAGTAGAGCAGAGTAGGGTAGAGAAGAATAGATTATAGAGTAGACCAGAGTAGAGTAAAGTAGAGCAGATTATAGAATAGATCAGAGTATAATAGAGTAGAGCAGAGCATAGCAGAGCAGAATAGAATAGAGTAGACCAGAGTAGAGCAGAGCAGAATAGAGTAGAGCATAGTAGAGTAGAGTACAGAATAGAGCAGAGTAGAGTAGAGTAGAGCAGAGCAGAGCAGAATAGAGTAGAGTAGACCAGAGTAGAGCAGAGCAGAATAGAGTAAAGCATAGTAGAGTAGAGCAGATTATAGAATAGAGCAGAGTAGAGTAGAGCAGAATAGAGTAGAGTAGAGCATAGTAGAGTAGAGTATAGTAGAGCAGAGAAGAGCAAAGTAGAGCAGAGTAGAACAGAACAGAGCAAAGTAGAGCAGAGTATAGTATGGTAGAGCAGAGTAGAACAGAACAGAACAGAGCAGAGTAGAGCATAGTATAGTACAGTAGAGCAGAGTAGAGCAAAGTAGAGCAGAATAGAACAGAACAGAACATAGCAGAGTAGAGCAGAATATAGTATAGTAGAGCAAAGTAGAGCAGAGTAGAACAGAGCAGAGTAGAGCAGAGTAGAGTAGAGTAGAGAGTAAAGCAGAGTAGAGTAGACCAGGGTAGAGTAGAGCAGAGCAGAGCAGAGAAGAGCAAGACTTTGGACCACAAAATTATGGGGTTTAACTACTGACCATTCCATTTTGTCACTACCGAAATGACCATGTCACTACCGAAACTTTACCATAGGTTTCGGTAGTGACATTCCTAGCTATTTTTCAGGATAACTAAAGAGTGCTAGCAGTCACATGGCTAACAAGCACATGTTTGAAGAGTTGTTAACACAGAAAAACAAACAAACAAACAAACAAATATTTTGCATAAACCCCCCAAATTTTTACATAATTGAAGAGAACACGTGTTCAATAGTGACAGTTTTAAAAGTTACACGCTGATTTTCAGACTTTGGAAGACATTTATTTAAAAAATGATGGGAGTCAGCGACTTACCATGCAGCCATGTGGGACGGAGGTGCAGTACTACCCCCCTTCTCAGAAATTCAGGGGTATGGCTAAAATCCAGACTCAACTAGAGCATTAAAACTCTTGTGTTTCGGTAGTGACATGAAAACAAGGGACACTATTTTTTTAGCATAGTTTCTTAATTTAAAAATTCATCCCACAATACATCTAAATCTTTCAACTTCTGTTTAAACTTAATACAAATAATCTTTGTAAACATCTATGTCTGAATACTCAATTTTATTTTTTTTGTTGTTTTTTTGGTAAGGGACAGCACTTTGCACAAAATCGGTAGAATGCCCCATATATGCCTGTATATTTGTTTGATTTTATAATGTCTGCATACATTCCTGCTTGGTTTTTTAACTTTGTGTTGTACAGTGTCCTTCAGTGCTTTGAAAGGTGCCTATAGATACAATGTATTATTATTATTATTATTATTACTCTAATTATTATTTATTGTTATTTATTCACACATTTGTATATTTATTTATTAATATATCAATTTAGAAAAAAGAACAAATAACCATATTAAAATCAGATGTTAATCTCCGAAGTGTTGCATTACATTAGCTTATGTTAAGTTACTCCATGCCTGATCCATCCTGTAACTTGACAGCCGCACCAAATCAGATCCAGTAGACGAGGTGAGGATGTGATGAGTTCCTAATTTTTGAGAACACAAGGAAACTTAATAATTCAATATTTACAGCTGAAACCTGGTGCTTGCTGTTTGTTCTTTACAGTAAGTTATTCAGAGGACAAAAAGAGTAGGTTAAAAAGGCTAAAAAGAATTGTGTTGTTAATCCACTTTAATACTTACTTTAATAAAGTAAATGAAAATTTAAAACTTTACAACAATTACAATAAACATAACTAAATGTTTTTGTACCTCAGCAATCAATCAGTGCTCAACTCTAAAGTTTAAAACTAGTTTCCCAGGCTGGCAACCAGGCATCAGCTTTTGATTGTCAAAACTAATAATGTGATTGCCTTTTTAGTCACCTTATATTTTGAGTAATTAAGATAAAAATGTACACTTTGTATGCAAATGCAGCTCATTTTAAGAGACTATATTGATGCTGAATTAACAAGAGGACTTTAGACATATCACACCTTTTATCTTGTGTTTCTAGAGTTATGTGTTTTTGCAGACACGTAAGGAATTGTCTGCTTGCCTGCTTATGATGTGACAGAACCCAGAGCGCACAGTTAAAATGGAGCAGCCCTACTCCAGAAAGGTGCCCCTGTACGTGGAAAAAAACCCATCCTAAATTTCCAGGATGCATGACAGAACAAGGTATGTTTTTACAACTTTAAAACAGCTTCACAGTTTACACAGCCACCCACAGAAACCACCTTCAGCCATTAACTATGTGAACATAGCACTGTCAGCTGCTGGATGTTGGAGTATTTCTGTTTAGAAACCTCACAAACTGCATGAAATACAGCAGGAACGACAGCAGCCTGGATAATCATACAAAGGTGGAAAGTCACAGGTTGAACTCCTTCAACTGGCCTGAAATCATGTGTGGAAAAAACAGTAAATACTAGGGATGGGCAGCACAAGCAAAAACACTATTCGAAAATCATGGCAACTATTCGACGATTTTTTCATGTAGTTTTTATCTGCTGGAGGGTCAGGTAGGGGAGCGTAGCGTGACAAAAATAGAAGCACCGTGCGACAGACGGGGGTTGTCGTGCTGCTCCCGTTGCCGGTGGAGCCGCTGTAATTGATTAACGGGGGGGGGGGGGGCGGGCCGCTTCGGGACTCGCGCTGCAGACGTGTCGCGCCACTGAGCCCGGCCGTATGGTCCCTCGCCGCCTCCTGCGTGCCTCGCTCTCAAATGACTGTGCATACTTGTTGTAGACTTGCGATACGAAAGCTTTGCCTCACAGAGTTTGCACTGCACCTCATTTTTGTTTATTTTGTCGAAGTTGTTCCACACGGAACTTTATGATGACTATAGTAGTCTCTGCATGTTTCTCCTGTTTGTAGAAGAGCATCAAACTAGCTGGTAGCCCATCTCACACCGCTGTAGCAATCCTATACTGCCCTTGTGCGGTTAGGAGCTGAATTGCATGTCAAATAAAGGGGGTAAATAAGACGGCAAATAGTAATAGTTGCATTAAAAAAATCGATTTTTCAAAATAAAACGACTATTCGAAAATTCGAAAATCGTGACCCATCCCTAGTAAATACACTGCTGACACACAGCAGCTGACAGAAAGAGGAGGTCATATCATACAGAGAAATATTAGCTTTTACTAGGTAAATATTTTTTATTGTAACCATAACAAAAGGATGCTAAACATTAATGACAGTGCTGAGCTTTCATGTTTCATCAGATGTCAAAACCACCATCAAGCACATCACGTTTAGTTAGCATGGTGGTTTAAAAACATGCACACAAAGGGCAACAAGGGCAGATATCCACTGCTGCCGTTACAAACTGAGTACAGTAATTAGCTGACAATTAGCCTGATCGGCCACCATCAGTAATCAATACACACCTGTAAACCAACTATTAATCAAACCAATAAATAACAGCAGTCAATTTCAGAAAACCATGTCATAATTAAGCAGTTACTACCCAGTGTTTCTGTAGTGGTGTCAAAACATTAAAAATATACAAATAGCAGTTTGAAATAAACTACTGGTCCCTGCACTCTCCGGGGGAAATATCACGCCAAATTCCCTTTAAGATATATGACATATTGGCCGCGTTTCCCAGATCTGTCTTAGCGCTAAAGCCTGGCTCACACTACAGGATTTTAAAAATCTTAAAAGGTTTTGAAATCAGGTTGTATCACACACATAAAGAGAATTTTCATAGATTGTCTCATCTAAAATCTTCATCGCGCACTCACTACAAGATTTGAAAATAATGACCAGCACACACTACAG
>NW_026081814.1:0-1166 GCF_006386435.1 Epinephelus moara | reverse complement strand
GGCATCATGATGATTTCGGAACAGACTTCGGAAAAATGTGTTTAATATAGTCGGAACAATGGGATGTCGAACCAATGGGCTGTCGAACCAATGGGCAGTTCCCGACGACGTCAACATGAGTCTCAAAGCCGATATCAAGTCTGCTTGAGGCTTCTGCCATCGCCAGCGGTCTCTGTCCCAATATTTCGTCCATAGCGGTGAAAAAAACAAAACTGGACGGATTAGAGCTGCTGGTGTTCTGTTTTTTGGCTTTTGAATATGCCGCCTTGAGAGTTTTGAGAGTTCTTGCTGTTTCTCGCCATGCCGTTCTCCCCGCTTGCCATGACCCTAAACAACCCAGGATTCCTTGCGAATCGAGCATGCGCAGGCGTAACTGAATATTCCATACCGGGCATTTTCCGATTAAGGTGGAAACATGTCACAATATTCTGGTTAAAACAAGCATATGCCAGGGGTCTCATTCGGAATATTCTCCGACCGGAATATGACCTTAATCGTGTTTACATGACGCGTGCACAACCGGAATATTGAGGATATTCCGAATAATACAGGAATATGGTGTGCATGTAAACGTACTCAGTGTGTGGTGTCTCACAGCAGGCGACTGACAGCAGGTGGGAACACTCACTTTGTAATGCTGTGGAAGGAAAACACCACACAGCCACAGGCAGACCGAAACCACAGACGCTGAGGCCGAACTTGTAGAATCCCTCGGGTACATCTCCACACCTCGGATATGTCTCCAAGTCCATATAATGAGTTGGGTGGGTGGTGGTGGTCTGGAGGAGAAAATCTGGATCAAATGTTGGTCTGGGAACTGATCAAGGGTGGAGCAGGAGAGCCCAGAGGGCTGGACAGGGGCGGAGCAGAGAATCTTGGATGGACAGACTGAGGGCCTGACATCTGAGCAGAACCACCCAGGAGGATGATCAGGATGCTGGAGTGATCTGAAGGGCGACCAGGATGCAGAGCAGACAGGAGAGGCAGATCTTGAGGGCGGCCAGGAGGCTGGCATGATGGGCGGATCAGATCTGGTGGCCAACTAGTGGGCTGAGCAGACAGGTGGAGCCGAGCTGGAGGGCGGCCAGCAGGCCGACGAGACGGGTAAAGCAGATCCGGAGGGTGGCCAGGAGGTTGACCAGATAGGTGAAGCAGATCTGGAGGCC
>NW_026081813.1:0-1036 GCF_006386435.1 Epinephelus moara | reverse complement strand
AATCTTCATTGCAGGACTTTAACTTGTAACAGAGCATTCTTACAGTGTAGTATTCTTACTTTTACAGGAGTAGGGATATAAATCTTCTCCTGCTCCAAGCCCTGTCTGAACTGTGAGGTTGAAACACTCACCTGACATACTTGTTGTTGTGGGAGAGCAGTCAGCGATGATTAAAGTAAGTATGTAAAAGCCAAAAAACACAAGCACAGTAGAGACCAAAGGGGTAAAACCACCCAACGAGTCAGTGTAAGTGGTATGAGATGATGGCGCGTCGGTGTACACAGCATGGCACAAATAGTGAACTTATTTTAGGAGAGCAGGCCGGGACCTTGTAAAACCTTGCGCAAATATTAAATCAGAAGAGAGTTTGCAGCGCATGTATCAGCTCTCTGTAGTGATGACGGTAGGTGCTTCTCAAAGTCAAGGAAGGATCCTTAAATGGCTGAATTTCAAGGAGGCTATGTCATCAGTCGGAACAATGGGATGTCGAACCAATGGGCTGTCGAACCAATGGGCAGTTCCCCCTCCTTTCTACGACTTTCTCGCTAATCTCTTAGCTGTTGTTTGCACGTTACTAGCCTTGGTAGCTACATTAGCTTTACAATTAGCGATGGCTTCTCCCTCTGCTCTCTCTTGCTCGGTGTGCCAAATGTTCAGTTATGCCTCTGCCTCCTTTAGCGACAGTGGTAATTGTAATAAGTGTAGCTTATTTGCTGCGTTGGAGGCGAGGCTTAGTGAATTCGAAGCGCGGCTCCGCACCATGGAAAACCATTCATTAGCTGCGGTAGTTAGCCAGCCCCCTGTAGCCGGTGCGGAGCCACATAGCATAGCCTTAGCCTCTGCTAGCTGTCCTCCGGTAACTCCCGTTCAGCCGGGAGGTTGGGTTACGGTTCGCCAGAAGCACAGCTCCGAGCAGAAGCCCACGGCTCACCACCAGCCTGTTCACGTTTCCAACCGCTTTTCCCCACTCAGCGACACACCCGCTGAGGATAAAACTCTGGTTATTGGTAGCTCTATTCTGAGAAACGTGAAGTTA
>NW_026081812.1:0-1325 GCF_006386435.1 Epinephelus moara | reverse complement strand
TTATTTAACTCATGCGTAACTCTTTTGTGCTCACGATCAAAGTTATTTTGAACTTTTGAATTATGCTTATCCGTTTTTTTTTTTTTTTTTATCTCCAGTGTTTTCAACATTTTTGCGCATTAATAATAACTTTGACAACAATATCAAACAGCCAACGATGTTGTTTTAACATTAGCGAGTAATCAGAACAAAGTAGACCAGCACCTGCCGACCAACCTCTTCGCCCCAGATTCATCGGAACCAGCAGCTGCCAGCCACTTGCCACAGTGGTCCTCGTGCCAATCTCAGCCTGCTTCATTCTGCTGGAAAATCCGGGAGCTGCGGAACGACAGTCCGGGACCCCAATAGTAGCTTCGCCTTTGATCCCCGCTGCTAAAAAGTAGGCAAAGAACTTCCATAACTTGAGTGAGCCACTGTGCGGTGAAGAGGGAGGTCGAGCAGGAGGCTTAGTTAATTATCCTGATTTAATTTAGGTTTCATTAGGTGAATGGTTTTGTGCATCCCTGCGTCCCCAATTTATAATATATCTTAACATACCCTGTCCCACTATCGCCAAACTAAATAACTCACACGAGTGTTAATTCTCATTTCATTCCATTTATATTCTGTTAATTTTGTGTTGTGTCATACAGTTATCAGTTGCTATTCATTTATTCAGTTGTTACCTATTTAGTTTAAATAAATCTTAATTTATTGCCAAGTCATTGTCTGTGTATTTGGACAGAAGCTGAGATCACTGTATAGAGAAATCATAACCCAGATATTGAGATTGATTCATTACTGATAAGCGTGCTGACGAATTAGTAAGTGACTTACGGAGTTATTAATTTTATTAGTCGCTTCCCTCATTAGGAGGGTGGTGCCCCAAAATTTATTATGAGTGCAAATATTCTCAAAGAGGTACGTATTTCCCCTACACTCTGGTTGAGGGCTGTCAGCATTGGCAGCGTTGGTGTTTTTAATGACTCTTGCCCATTAAATAAAGGCTTTTTAATTTTTCCAAACTGACCTGAGTGCCTGGACTTTGATTCTTTATGCCCTCTGGATTTTTTAACCCTTCCATGAGCACCGGTGGTTTGAGGGACACCAGCAGCGCTCCTGTTATCCTTTTCTTCAACGAACTTCTTATATTCACACAACACTAATGGATGGAAATGGACATTAATTTGTATTTATCATTTTTTTTATTTTTTTTGCTGTTTTTTGGACATTCAGTTAAAATTTTTTATTTTTTTTGCTGTTTTTTGGACATTCAGTTAAAATTTGCTCTACGTTTGTATGTGAACTTTACGAATGATGATACTGTCATTGTTTCCTGTGTGTTG
>NW_026081811.1:0-1266 GCF_006386435.1 Epinephelus moara | reverse complement strand
AAGGTTACCTCTTGGCCTTTACGCCAGCAGGATGGCTCTGCAGACCCGGAGGCTGCAGACGCACAGACAGGCAATGAAGTAATGCAACAGCCTTTTATTGTATTGCCTGTTAATATGCAGCTGATAGACCATGAAAATGAAAGCTCTATAGTAAGTTTTCTTCAGGATGAACCGTGAACAGTGAAGTCTGTTCTCAGTAAAACTCAACATGACAGCAAGCACGCCAAAAGTAGTTATTAAAAATGACCAGCAGGTGTCACACTGCATCAAAGTTGTCATCAGGTGTCAGTTGTACATTTGAACATGCATTTGAACACAGGCAAAGATACAGATAGTCAAATCAATTTTATTTCATACACATACCTAGATATTATTTCGTCTCTGAATATCACAAACACATCAGGTAGGGCTTGGGTGAATAGCAGCTACAGACAAAATTGTGCTAAGTGGTAAGATTAAGATGTCCTTTATTGAACCCAGGCACTGACACACAGTGCAAATATGAAAATAAGAGAAGAATACAATCAAAACAATTTGAGTAAAAATATACACATGATGTGAGAAAAGTATCAATAAAATGCAAAGTATGAACAAATGAACAGGGGATAGTATGTAGCCTCTGATACATGCTATACACAGTACAGCACAATGCTACATGTACAAAACGCTGCATGTTATATACAACACAGTGTTTCTTGGAATCTGATAAACTGTTCAATGCTGTTTAAACACGCTCAGACTATTAAAGAAACTCACTTTCAAGCTACATTCTGCAGCTGCACCACGATCCTGCTCACTCACAAATATTAATAATCTCCAGTATTAGACTATATGAATTATGTTCCATCAGTGCGACCAATCACATCGATAGAGATCATTATTCATTGATCCTACGGGTCTAAAGCTTCACACTGATTTTTATCATTTTAACTGAGATTACACATTTGCAATAAACATTTCAGTGCAGGAGCTGCTCTGACAGACTGACAGCTGTCTGATCCATGTGCACAGAGGCACAGACTTAGGCTATATATTAAAAAAAAAAACCCCAGATGGTTCTTTTTACTCCACCATAGCAGGTAGTGTGAATCTCTAAACTGTCTGCACAATTATTATTATTATTATTATTATCAAGTGTCTCCATGTGACCACAACTGAGGGGAAAGTCCAGTGACAGCTTAACTCTAACTGATAGGAGCCTATAGTAAATGCCTTTCCATATATGTACATCTGTTTTTCCCATCTGGCTGTCAACATAGGCCTATT
>NW_026081810.1:0-1052 GCF_006386435.1 Epinephelus moara | reverse complement strand
ATTAACTCTGTTGACAGGTCTCAGGTCAGTTGTCCTTAACTCTGTTGACAGGTCTCACGTCAGCTGTTATTCACTCTGTCGACAGGTCTCAGGTCAGCTGTTATTAACTCTGTCTACAGGTCTCAGGTCAACTGTTATTAACTCTGTCTACAGGTCTCAGGTCAGCTGTTATTTACTATGACAATAGGTCTCAGATAAGCTATTATTAACTCTTTACAGGTCTCAGGTCAGCTGTTATTAACATTGTCAACAGGTCTCAGGTCAGCTGTTTTTTAACTCTGAACAGGTCTCAAGTCAGCTGTTAGTAACTCTAAAGAAGTCTCAGGTCAGCAGTTATTGACTCTGTCGACAGGTCTCAGGTCAGCTGTGATTAACTCTGTCTACAGGTCTCAGGTCAGCTGTTATTAACTCTGAACAGGTCAGCTGTTGTTAACTCTGTCAACAGGTCTAGAGTTAGCTGTTGACAACTCTGTCGACAGGTTTCAGGTCAGCTGTTATTAACTCTAAACAGGTCTCAGGTCAGCTGTTATTAATTCTGAACAGGTCTCAGCTCAGCTGTTTCTTACTGTTATCGGGTCTCAGGTCAGTTGTTATTAACCCTGAACAGGTCTCAGGTCACCTGTTTTCAGCTCTTTTGACAGGTCTTAGGTCAGTTGTTATTAACTCTGTCAACATGTCTCAGGTCAGCTGTTACTAACTCTGTCAATAGGTCTCAGGTCAGCTGTTAATAACTCTGTCGACAGGTCTCAAGTCAGCTGTTATTAACTCTGTCGACAGGTCTCAGGTCAGCTGTTATTAACTCTGTCGACAGGTCTCAGGTCAGCTTTTATTCACTCTGTCGACAGGTCTCAGGTGAGCTGTTATCAACTCTGTCAACAGGTCTCAAGTCAGCTGTAATTAACTCTGTCGACACGTTTCAGGTCAGCTGTTATTAACTCTGTCAACATGTCTAAGGTCAGCTGTTACTAACTCAATAGGTCTCAGGTCAACTGTTAATAACTCTGTCGACAGGTCTCACGTCAGCTGTTATTAACTCTGTCGACAGGTCTCAG
>NW_026081809.1:0-1063 GCF_006386435.1 Epinephelus moara | reverse complement strand
TGAAATCTCAGTTGTTTCCCATCCGCAGACACCAAGAGTCTGGAATTGGCTGAGTAGGTGTCCAGAGTCACATCCACTGCATTGCACTGCTGGATCATCATCAGCTTGTCCTCAGGTGGTGACCACACTTCTTTGAGAGGCCGTTCAGCAGCCTCACAACCATCAGATAACCTGACCTCATGAATAAGCCACTCTGTCTTATTACTGAGCATCTTTTCCACCTGAGCCCCTGCTTTTTTCACCTTCTCCACAAAGCTCTGCTGACTGATGTCAGTGAGGTCTATTGGCTTGGTGGCTTGGGTCAGAGCATCGGATACGACAGTGTGTGCAGGGAGGGAGAGGGACAGCCAGCTCTGCAGGAGGTGGAAGTGGTCATCTGTTTGTAAAAGTTGTTCCATTTCAGATCTTTTCCTCCTCAACTCAGTGACTTCTTGCTCCAGCTTTGTCAGGTGGTCTTCAGCCTCCTTCCGTGCTGCTTTCTGCTTCTCCTGGATCACCTCAATCAGCTTAGTCTGGCTTCTTTGCAGAGAGACCAGCAGAGCAGTGAAAACCTCTTCTTTGCAGAGAGACCAGCAGAGCAGTGAAAACCTCAGCAATGTCTGCTATCTCTTTCTCTGACTTTCTTTTGTTTCTTTCAAGGAAGCTTTTAATTTCCTTAATATTCCTAGATTTAATGTTTTCCATATTTTTTAACTCTGATGTCACAGAGCCCACCTGGGCTTTCCTGTCTCTGAAAGCATGCTCTAATGGCACAGCGCCATGTGTTGCATGATTGTCTTTCAGGCACATGGAACAAATACACACTTGTTCTGCGTAACAGAAGAACTCAAACATCTTGTCGTGCTTCTTACACACCCTGTCCTCCAGGTTTGACACAGGATCAATCAGCTGGTGTTTTTTAAGGGTTGTGACTCTCTGATGAGGCTCCAGGTGAGTCTGGCAGTACGAGGCCAAACACACCAGGCACGTCTTCTGGGCTTTGCGCTTTGGCTCAAGGCAGATGTCACAGGGCACCTCCCCTGGTTTGGCAGGGATGTCATCTTCCTCCCTCACCTTCATGTTG
>NW_026081808.1:0-1094 GCF_006386435.1 Epinephelus moara | reverse complement strand
ACAGCTGGTCTGCGACTACTTTCTCAAGGATCTACTATATAATGTCTTATATAAAGCCAGGGACAACAGCAACATTTAACAAAGGTAAGAGCACTCAATTTGGCTCCATTACAACTCACAGATGACAAAACATCTGTCACACTAAACACGTTTTCCAAACAAATAAAATATGCGAACGTTATTAACACCAGCTATTGCATTTTACATTGTATAAATTAGCCTAGCGACGAGCGGAGATTTCCTCTATTCATATGAAGCCAAGATAAATCCCGAAGTATAAATCCCTAAAGGATAAATCACACACAAGACTTAAAATGCTATTTTAGTGGAGACTTTACTGTCTTCACAATTTATTGTTTCTTATCTGTGAAATAGGCCTACAAGTTAATACAAGTTTTGTTTCCACTGAGGAAAATGGTGTCAGTATACAGAAACAGACAGGAGGTCTATGTCACCACGATGCTGAGCATTAGGGTGGGCGAGTTCAACGTCGTGTAAACAAAGGGGGTGTTTTGAAAACACCCCCATTTTCACAGGTAACTTAGCCTGTCCCTCCCGCCGCAGGAAATAATGGATTAATCCTGGAAAGCTAATGATGTAGCACTTTTCTCCTTATAAAAGTAACACGGCGATTATTCGACCAATGAGAATTTGGTCAGATGAAAGCATATCGACCAAATAATCGACCAGTTGACCAGGAGAATACAGCTCTAGAGAATTCAGATACAAATTCAGAATACGGGCCAGGAGCACGGTACACTATAAAAAATAAAAGTGGCTGTGAGGTTTTCCAGTTTGGATGTAAGAGACTAAGGACTAGGCTTTCAAAGGAATTATAATCTAGTTTAGGTTTAGGGCTGATTAACAGACCAGAGCTAAAAATGACTGCAACTCCCCCTCCTCGGCCGCTGCCTCGAGGAATGTGGGTATTATTATGACTAAGAGGAGTGGATTCATTTAGACTGACATAATCATCTTGACATAGCAAGGTTTCAGTAAGGCTGAGTAATTCAATATGATTATCTGATATTAATTTGTTTACTAACACTGCTTTAGATGTTAGCAGGGGTGGAGCAGTGATTTTAAATGTGGGG
>NW_026081807.1:0-1078 GCF_006386435.1 Epinephelus moara | reverse complement strand
GATTGATGAAGATGGAATGGCCACTGTTTACAGAACATATCGTTCATCATGTAGAACTCTACAAGAAAGACAAAAGGAAAAAGGAGGAAGATGATAAACAAGTGGCTAACAAACTGACTCAATTACAATTGGGGGAATTGAGCAAGCTGGTGAAAAAAGAGAAAGAAAAAGCCAAGGTTCAAGCCCCCATGGTAATGGCAAACCAAGCAGCTCCACAGGGCGTCCAACCCCAAGCCCCTCCACAGCCAGCCCTGGCGGATTCCAACACAACAGGTAATGACACTGCTGCTAATGCCACACACCACCATTATTATTATCAGTCACAAACACCAAGAGGCGGCGGTGGTCAACGACCCCCCAGAGGGAGGGGCCGAGGAGGAAACAGGGGATGGAGAGGGGGCAGAAACTACACTCCAGGCAACCAGCAGGGTTATCAGGAACAATTCAATCAGCAACCAGGACCACCTCACATGGGTGCAAGCTATCCAGGAGCCAATCAGGCTCCACCTGATAATCTCTGTTGGGGGTGTGGACAGCCAGGCCACATACGAGCCCAATGCCCTAGCAATCCATGGGAAGGTCCAGCACAAAACTGTCCCAACACAGAACAGCCACGCCCTTGGTAGGGGTGCCCAGAGAAGCCTGAGGGGGAACTAATATTACCAGCTATCTCATTACAGTCACATGATGAACCAATCATACCTGTTGTCATCCAGGAGCATGAGAATCCTTTCATGGTAGACACAGGTGCTACATATTCATGCATTGGAAAAGAAGGCTCAAGGATCCCCCTCTCCACATCATCGATAAAAACAATAGGCTTCTCTGGGAAATCACAAGTCATACCATTGACAGAGCCCGTTCCAATGCTCATTGCAGGCAAGGTCATTTGTGCTCCTTTGCTATATTCAGCCTGCACCCCAGTAAATTTGCTAGGAAGAGACATTCTATGTCCTTTAAAAGCCAAAATCATGTGTACCCAAGATGGACTGTATTTGGATTTCCCTGATGATCCCCCACAAGGCATGATGTCCCAACTTCCCAAAACTACACCAGAAAAACAGCAGGCCTTAGCTTA
>NW_026081806.1:0-2590 GCF_006386435.1 Epinephelus moara | reverse complement strand
CACACGAGGACTTTTCCTCATTTATTGTGATTTTTATTGTAATTATCAGGTCATTTCTTACTCATTCCTCAGCAACTAATCACATTTTTGTGTATCATACTGTATAGGGATCGCCAAAGCTTCACATTGGGTTGCATTTGGCTTTCTTGATTTTAAGGGGTGTATAAAAACTTTTTTAAAATCCATACAGTAGATCTGTATCTCAGCATTCACTTCCGTGAAGACAAATAAATCAAATTTTCAAGTTTAAATTATCATCCAATATCTAAACTTAAAATCTTACAAGGGCACAGTGAAGACGTGCTATATTCGCAAAGCCATATGATTGTTTAAAAACAAAAAATAACATTATACACACAGAATTATATAAAACGTTTCTAAAAACTCTTAAAAACTCACCTTTGATTCACAGGATCTCCAAATTTCCCATTTTTAAATCCTTGCTGAAAACATATTTTTTAGGAAAGCTTTTAACGCCTGATTTGTACTTTTGTGATGTGTAACTTATTTGTTTTATTACCTTTTGCTCTGTTTTTGCTTCTATACACACAATTTTTCTTAGCTCATGACATTGTTTTAATTATTATAATCTTATTGTTGTCTTTTTTCATGCACTTTGTGAAGCACAAATAAAGTTATTACTGAAATTAATCAAAATCGTTGGTTTTACATAAATTTCAAGCAGTTATTATGCTTGCTGTTTGGGTTAATCCTACTGCTTATCAGTTGTTTTGTACTGTTATTGTTTTGCACTGAAGTGCTGTATTTGTTCATAAAAATATTCATATAAATCACAAAGACTATTAAAATCTAATACAAAGAGGTGTGTCTTAACCAGCCTGTGTACTGACATGATCCAGCACTGATTTGGGGTCATCAGGTCACATGACCTGGGAGCTACTAGTGGGGCAATCCACTGTAGTATCTTAGCTAACTTTCTTTCTATCTTTCTTCTCTGTGCATTTACCGTAAAGGTCACAACACGGGCATACTTAAAATTTAGGAGCAGCTGACTTGACCAAGCCAAAACGAGCGCCGGCTGGCTTGACCGCAGAGCAAAATTATGCAGCGACACGACATGACACGCCTCTTTGAGGCGGTTTTACCAGTAGCAGTCTCGTATAAACTCAAAGGATTACAAGTTTCGAAAGACTGACGAAAGCAAAGATGGCTGCGCTTTACTATTATTTTTACTGTTTAGCAAATTTGAGTCTTCATTTTAATTACTCGTACACATTATAATGCCTTATGGGAATGCTTTATGATGTGTTGTTGTGCGTGGAATGTCATGTATGTGTTGTTTATCCGTTGGTGTTGGTGAAAGTAGCTAGCAGTGTTGCTAATAATAAAGGCTGTAAATGGTACAAACGCAAACGGGGAGCGAAATTACGAATCCTACTATGGCGAAGGCATGGGTCACCCTACTCTCCCTCTGATTGCAAATGGGGACGCATAGGCTACCGCCAATTTAAACAGGAAGTTACGACATTTTAGGACATCATCTTGAGTCTCACCGCTCGTAACAACGTAAACGGATCACAGCATTAATTCGTGAATTTTTTTTAAAAAAAATTTGGGGAGAACCCCCCAAACCCCCCTTAAAATCTTTCTTTTTGTCACAACATACATCACAACAAGGACATATTACTGGATTTTTTAAGCAGATGATCAATACTACCATTAGACTGATGAAACTTACCATAATCTGCACCGTAAAACAAATATTGAGCGTCTATGTGGGGCTTAGGCCTACAGATATGAATATGTAAACGTACACTCATTTCTTCTGGTTGCCACATGGGCATATTAACTCTTTTAAGGTAAAAAAACAAATAAAACGTGCCGCCATGTCCACGTATGTTCATGACCACGCACGCACAAGCAGATATTACGTCACAAGGTAAAATCTCACTCCAGTGTTTCGGACTTACTCGCAACTATGTTAACTGGCAACTTTCAGTCGAATGCATCTGTGGTTGTCGTAGTGACAACAGCTGTTTTCAAACAGGAAGAGAACACATAGCTGTCCTCGCGAAAGCCTCTTCATTCAATTTTTCAGAACAATATCAAAACATAGCCGACCTGATCCGTCTTTGGATTTTTGTCGGGGGAAACCAGTCACGGACCGACACTCAGACACGCTAAAAATCCGATAACATACAGCCGGCTATGTCTTAAAATTGGGAGGCAGCCAGATCAACTTGTGACCACACTGTCCATGCACCGAGGAACATTTAACAATCTCACTGCTTTCCAATACAAACAGCAGCGGTTTAAATCATCTTAATTCATAAACATAACATTTATTGTTGTGCTACAGGTCGATAAAGCCAGTATTCATATAATCACGTGGAAATACTTTATTTTAAATTAAGCAATAAAGCAGCAGCTGTATAAATCCAGTTACTTCATAACAATAAATAAATCTGAGGGTTCAGAAAAAAACACATGGTAGGCTATATGGTATACCAAACATGTACAGTGAAGAAACAAATATGTAAGATCCTGCAACATAACCAAATTTGTAGCACTGACCAACTTAACTCCTTTGGCCACAAGGTCATATTTCCTTGAGATGACGCACAAGTAG
>NW_026081805.1:0-1078 GCF_006386435.1 Epinephelus moara | reverse complement strand
CTTAGCCTCAGCCACAGCCACAGCCTTAGCCACAGCCACAGCCTCAGCCTCAGCCACAGCCACAGCCTCAGCCACAGCCACAGCCTCAGCCTCAGCCACAGCCACAGCCTCAGCCACAGCCAAAGCCTTAGCCACAGCCACAGCCACAGCCACAGCCAAAGCCTCAGCCTCAGCCTCAGCCTCAGCCTCGGCCACAGCCTCAGGTTCAGCCACAGCCAAAGCCACAGCCTCAGGTTCAGCCACAGCCTCAGCCACAGCTTCAGCCACAGCCTCAGCCACAGCCACAGCCACAGCCTTAACCGCAGCCTCAGCCAAAGCCTCAGCCTCAGCCTTAGCCACAGCCTTAGCCTCCACTCAGAAGCTTTTCTAAAGCTTTTGATCATTTAAGATAAAATTAAACTTTAATTGTCCTGAGGGAAATTGCTGAAGAGAGCAACTGTTGCTGACGACCACTCGCATGGCACCGGAACTAAATGATCAGTTTACACAATCTTCGTTAGCACATGCAGATGTTCAAACTTTGAAGAAAAGAAAAATGTGCACACAGAAGGTGGTTTACTTTATTATCAATGTTGATGGTAAATGTTGTCAACTGAGGCTATAAATTCCTCAGTGTGTGCCAGATTGACAGAGTTCTCCTGCTCGCAGGGTCATGCCAGCAGTGCCTACATCATGTACCAGGATGCACTGCACATGAGCTTATGCAGGCCATAGTTATTACTAGCCTTTGCTGGACAAGACATTCGGTGACAAAAATATTCACCTAATGGTCATCTGCCCTCTCTGACCAGCTGGTCTTGGATGGCTCAATGCTCTTGTATGGCAACCTCAGCCTCAGCCACAGCCTCAGCCACAGCTACAGCCTCAGCCACAGCCTCAGCCTCAGGTTCAGCCACAGCCACAGCCTCAGCCACAGCCAAAGCCTCAGCCTCAGCCTTAGCCTTAGCCAAAGCCTCAGCCTTAGCCTCAGCCACAGCCACAGCCTTAGCCTTAGCCACAGCCACAGCCACAGCCTCAGCCTCAGCCTCAGCCTCAGCCTCAGCCACAGCCACAGCCTTAGCCACAGCCAAAGCCAAAG
>NW_026081804.1:0-1000 GCF_006386435.1 Epinephelus moara | reverse complement strand
TGGCCTGTTTCCCCCACAACCCAGCCTCGGATAAGCGGATGAAAATGGATGGATGGATGGATTCATACGGGAACAGACAGCAGCTCCCCGGTGAAAGTCTTGGGTTTGTTGGACAAATCCACCACCCCTACCACCTGCCCTATGGGGACTTTCCAGCTCCTCATGTCACCTCATTACTGGCGGTGTTTCAAACTGATGCTGTCCAGCAGTATATCATAACACCACAACAGGTGTTCTCAGGCGATTGGCAGGGTAACATAACAAAGTGACATTACAAACTGACGCCGCCTTGTGGTGAATCATACCATGGCGAAAGTTAGCTTTTGCCGTTGGTGTCTGACACTGAAATCACTGACAAAGTGGCAGAATATGCCGACTTTTGAATGAGAACAGGCTGGGTGCGGACATACCTTAAAATGACTCAAAGTTCTGGATGCCAGTCTCCTTGGGAAAGTTCCGGGAGAAAGTCCTGTGTCATACGGCTTAAGAATCTCACAGAGCTAGGAGCCTTTTGCAATGACAAATGGTTGAAAATCCACCAAACAAGAACTGAAAGACTCTTAACTGGCTACAAAAAGGTGTTAGAAGCTGTGAGTCTTGCCAAAAGGGGTGCTACAAAGTACTGACCATGCAGGGTAAGCTTTTGCTTTTGGCCCTTTTCCTTTTTTGTTATTTTGCAACTGTGTAAAAAAAAAAAAAAAAAAAAATCTTGCGTAAAAAGAAATTTGTCATCTGTAATTTTTTGCCTTTTGGAAATCTGTTCATCCTCTACTTGCTTGGCTTTACACAGTAAACACAATTTTGACCGGGGGTGCCCAAACTTTTGCATGCAACTGTAAGTTTTTGTCTAATCAGACCTAAGGTCTACGTGCATGTCCATATGGGTTGCTTAGTGTTCTAAAGGTACTATACCAAAGGTTTTTGGTGAACTTGCAGCTCAAAAACAACTGCCTTTGTGCTACAATCCTGGCAGGACAGGCAGCGATGTCTGAATAAAAAA
>NW_026081803.1:0-1057 GCF_006386435.1 Epinephelus moara | reverse complement strand
GCCTCTAATAGTTAGAATTTTGTCATTAAAAAATGTTATACGCTGATGATATTCTTTTGATTACAAGTAACCCAAACACAACAGTATCCAAGATCTCTTCCATTATTGGCTTATTTTCAGAAATCTCCGGCTACACAATTAATTAGACTAAGTCAGAGGCCATGCCTATCTCTAAAATATGTCCTCCGGCCATTAGGGAATCTTGGCAGTACAAGTGGATGCCAGCAGGCCTGACCTATCTAGGGATCAAGCTGACACCAGGATTGGACAAAATAATGTAATCTAATATTTCTCCGGTTATTCAAGCTATTCAGCCTCTCTTACAAAATTGGGCTAAATTGAACATATCTTTTTTAGGTAGGATTAACTTGGTCAAGATGATTATCTCCCCTAAAATCCAATATATTCTGTACATGCTATATTAAGTTTTCCTCCTAACCTCTTGAAACTATATAATACTGTCACAGAGAGTTATATATGGGCAGGCAAAAGACCAAGCTTTAACCGATCAAAATTATATGCGGCCAAAGAAAGTGGAGGCTTATCATTGTCTAAAATAGAGTGGTATCATTATGCCTTTTCACTCTCCCAGTTAGCTAAGATAAATAATTTGCGGGAGCAGGTGCCTTCTTGGGTTAAAATAGAAGAGGAACTGGTGGCTCCAACCTCCCTTGAGGCTTTTCTTACTCAGACGGGAAGACCGGTACCCTTTAAAGGGGCAATAAGCGAAATCGTTTCACCGCTAGGTTCGCTGTTGTGCACTGCCTGTAGAGCAAAACAAAGTGTGTCATGAGCCACTCCTCCCTCTGCCTCTGCTCTCCAACACCCCCCACCCCCACACTCGCCTCGTCTGTGCCAGCGAATACTGCAGCACCTCCACGGACTATCACATCCAGACAGTCCCGGTGTTTCTTCCGCAGGCTCCGCTTCACTCAGCTGCCCAATATACCCGCTGCTTCTTCCCACATTAACCTGAATAACAAACCAGGGCTTGGTGCTCCGGTTGGATCCATACGGAGAGCCGCTAGCGGAGGCTAACTGGGTGTATTAGTAGCTG
>NW_026081802.1:0-1080 GCF_006386435.1 Epinephelus moara | reverse complement strand
GTTTGCTGAACAATGGCAGAGAAAATGCAGCCAACAGTATCACTTCCAGCGTTTTTTGTAACGGCTCGCCCCGCTAAACAGGCTGAGAAAAGAAAGTCGGAGGCAGAAAAGGCTGCGACGAAAAAGCCTTTGGATAAAGCGAGAGGACAAACCAGAGTCAACCAACATCGCAGCTTTTGAACAGGGGGATTTGTTATTTTTGTGAAATATGTAACGTTAGCCAACTTAGCTACTTTTGTAGCTCGTATTAGCCCAGTGCTAACATTAGCTTCTTTGTCAGTGTAATTAGCCCAGTGCTAACATTAGCTTCTTTGTCAGTGTACTGCAGGATGCGCGTTCAAGTTTGTGTGGGGCCGTGGCTTTGGACGGAGCACTGAGGGGAGGGGGAGGAGGGTGGTGGAGCTTAGAGGAGGTGCCACTTTCAAATCTCGCTAGCTCTCCAACATTACCAACTATAGCTTTAATCCATCCATCCATCCATCCATCCATCCATCCATCCATCCATCCATCCAAGTGTTTATAGGGTCACAGTGGGCTGGAGCTGATCCTGGCTGACAAAAATAAGACTATTTGTGATCAGGCTTTTTTTAAATTTTCACAAATATAACAAAAACCGTTACAACTCTAGCAATAAGACTGTTGTCTTGTCTTGTTTATATTAAGGGTTGGAAACGAATGTACAAATCAAAATCAGCACGATCATGACGAGAACTGCCCATTGGTCCGACAACCCATTGTTCCAACCATATTAAACCCATTGTTCCCAAGTCCCGTCGTTCCGAAATCATCATGATGCCCTGTGGTTAAGGTCTGGTTAGGTTTAGGCACAAAAACCACTTGGTTAGGGTTAGGAAAAGATCATGGTGTGAGTTAAAATGAAAAAGAAAGTGGCAAACACTTAAGTCGTGAGCCTGCTTCGCCTCAAGCCTTTCCCAGCTGACCCAGAGCCGGTCACGGTGCACCATCAAGGTAGAAATACGCCCGCCAGGAGCCGTTCAGCACCGCGGAAAGCTCCACACACGACCCCGACCCCAGAGTTAATAACGGGAGGTTATGGTGTTTCATTCTCTCTTCTCTATG
>NW_026081801.1:0-1232 GCF_006386435.1 Epinephelus moara | reverse complement strand
GCACCATCCAGGTACTCATAGTGCACTGCATTTTCTGTACTTCTCAGGGTGAACGGACTTATGCACTCAAAATATTAAATGTAAGTACAGAAGTAGGCGACACAGCATTTGCCTGAAATCTCTTTCTCCAGTATTATGATGCATACTTTAGATACATGCAGTGTTGGGGAAACTACTTCTGATTCTACTGCTGATTAGTTTATCTTGAAAGAAGTTGATCTACAGCAAATCTAGTTTGGTTACAAAACAAATTGACAATGTATTTGTGATACAGTTTTCTAGCAAATTATTATGCGAAAAGCCACACACCAGCATAAAATGCCACTCTACTGAGTTAGTTTCAAAAAGCGCCCACTTGTTCACAGGTCATAAAACAAAAAAGTAAAATACATCAGGAAGCTGTCTGGCCGACTGTGTGACACACATTTGACATTTAACCTGGCGAATTGTGAGTTCACCGAGGCTACTTTCACCTCCCTTGGTATGGTAGTGGGGCAGGGGCAGGTAAGGCCGGTACAGGCAAAGGTGGCCGCCATTCAGCAGTATCCAGTGCCCATAACCAAGATGGCGCTCATGTGGTTTTTAGAGCTGGTGGGGTATTATCTCAGTTTCTGTCTGAATTTTTCAACTGTGGTAGCTCCCCTGACAGATCTGTTGGAAGCTAGAGCACATTAGTGCATTAATGTACATTTAGTCAGAGTCGCAAGCAAGCTTTTGAAATGTTATATCTGTGTTGTGCTCTCCTCCTCCTGTCCTTGTAGCGCCTTGCATGGATCTTCTATTCGAGCTACAGGTGGATGCCAGCGATGCAGGTGCAGGGGCTATGTTGCCTCAGTCTGATGAAAACTGTTGAGCATTCTGTGAATTTTCTCTCTAGGAAATTTAATTCGTAGCAGTTATATTTTTCTGTCATACAGAAGGAGACTCTTGCTCTTGTGGGGGCAACAATTTGGAGTTTAAGTTGACTCTGGTGTTCCTCTTGTTGTCTGCACAGACCATAACCCACTGACATTCTTTCACTCCTTGTGTTGCGCAAACCACAGATTAATGCGTTGGTTCCTCTTTTTGCAATCATACTAAGCTCGTAAACTGGTTGTAAAACAAGGAAATGATGATTAAAAGTAAATTGTACATAACCTACAGCTGAATAGCACCCTGTTACATTGTATACAGTAGTCGTAATCATTGTTGTTTGATCATCTGTCGGGATTCACTAAAGGAACACAGATTTA
>NW_026081800.1:0-1372 GCF_006386435.1 Epinephelus moara | reverse complement strand
CACGTTGCCTTTTTGCCTTTTTTCAAATGCACCGACACTTGTGACTAGCCTACTTGCTGCTGCTGCTTTTCGTCACTCTACCTGCAGCCGGAAATCGGAAAAACTGACAAGTGAAAACACAAAATGCGATTCCGTATTTCTCAAGTATGTCCTTGTACGTACCTGTATTTTCAAGAAGGCACACGTACATGATGAGACACCGGTCGCAATGTATATGTAAATGAGAATTTCGGAGCTTACGGACATATTTAGATACGCTGATGGAGGTAAATACACGTACTAGGAGGACACACTTTTGACTGCAAAATTTGTTTGTCTCAAAGAACAACTGAAATTGTTACACATAGTGCCTTTAAACTTGCTTTCATTAGTTAGCAAGTATTCTCACTGTTTCTCTGATGGCAGGTTGAAGTTGTGAACCCTGACGGCTCACCAAAAGAAGGTGTTATAGTGGAGGTGAATCCGGGTGAGGTACAGGGCCGCACTGCAGCCAATGGCATGGCAAGGCTTTCCATCAATACTGATGAAAATCCTGCACCACTGACAGTGACAGTAAGTCTTGAGAATTCTTCAAATTTGTATTTATGCATTGACATTTTCTCTTTTAGTACATTTAGCAAATGTAGGTTATTAGTGAATATTGGACTGTCAACTGACCAGACACACAATCACCTCACCGGAGCAGCATGTCAGGCAGTGTGAAGGGCCCCTAGCATTGTCATCCTCCAAAAGAGGCCAGATGGGCTTTCAGACATGGAAAAAAACTTAACATCAAGAAAGAGGGTGTTCCTCTGGCTTCAGCACTATTGTCGGTTCCTAAAAGGGGAAGCTCTGCAGCTTGGCTTGTGCTTACCACACATTCACCCGTTTTGAGGCCCAGCCAATTGGTGTGCAGACATTCAAAGTCCCTTGGCAGCTACCTCCTCAGATGGCTGCTCCCAGCAAGCCAGTTGGCAGCTACCTCCTCAGATGGCTGCTCCCAGCAAGCCAGTGATGCAGAATCCATACAAACAGCAGCCCAAGAAATATATTCTATCTGCTGCAGGTCAGGGTAGGGTTGTGATGGTAAGGATTTTTTCTTACCTTGGTGAAAAAGCGACCTATCACGTAAGGATTTTTTCTTACCTTGGTGAAAAAGCGACCTATCACCACATTCTGTGGAATGGCAGCCTTCAGTGGTGATAGTCTGTTTCTCATGATGTCTAACTAATCAGAAAGTGCTGTTGGACATTGAGTGAGGCTACAGAGTGGAGACTGTAGACAGAGGGACTGCATCTGCATGTAAACGTTATCAACAACTACTGATAACTAATTAGGGTCTTGAAGGGCTGTCACACCTCACAGAAGATTTCAAGCACTATCCCAACTATTT
>NW_026081799.1:0-1440 GCF_006386435.1 Epinephelus moara | reverse complement strand
TGGTTCCACTCATCCTGAGGTAGGCTAGCAGTATGTTATGCCGCCCTGACCAGGAATGGAACCACAGATCTTCTGTGTCAAAGTCATTAGCCTTACAGTTACACTGGAACTATGGTGACCATCGCAAACTGCACACATACAGCCACTGTATGGTTTGTCCATTCTGGGCTACTGTAGAAACAACATGGTGGATTTCGTGGAAGAGGACCCTCCGCATATGTACATATAAACAGCTCACTCTAAAGTAACAATAACACAAGTTATAAACTAATGAAAACATAGTTATGAATATTATATTCAGTTTCTGCCAGTGTATCCCCCTAAATCCTACACACTGGACCTTTAAAAGGTGTATATTTTATGGTTTCTTTTGCCTTTTATTTACATTTTAAAAGTATTATTTCAATGAACTAATGACAGTATTTCTCTTTATGTGTGTCTTCTCAGTTTTGCCCTCTTTATCATCCATTTGGAAAACCTTTTTTTTTTGCTGTAATTTTGTATTTAAACTTTTACAAATTGCCTGAGTAGTGTTGTGTTTATGCTGCTGCTAAATAAATTCAAAGATTTACATTTGGTATCTCAGAAACCAAGGAGCAGACAGAGCGTTACAGTATCTACACTGTAGGGGAGGAAATTACAGCACACTGCATTATCAGCAGCATCCCTATAGCACCACTGTCCATATCTAAATGACTATATTTATCAGTTTGCTTGGCACTAAAGGCTTCTTCAGTACCCACTGAACCTCATTCTGCAAACTGCCTTATGCGGTGAAATACCCAGTGGGTCCTAAATGTAATGTAAACACTGAAAGTAACATCAGCAGGTCTTGGTGACAGATCCCAAGAATAAATGTCTGTCCACTGACACTTTAATGATTTGAGTAATGGAGTGAAAAATAAGATTGTGCCACCACCACCAAACAGTGAACTGTTGGGAGAGTGCAATGTTAAAATACCAGTGTGGCTAGCATTAAAGGGATAGTGCACCAAAAAATGAAAATTCAGCCATTATCTACTCACCCATATGCTGAGGGAGGCTCAGGTGAAGTTTCAGAGTCCTCACAACACTTGTGAGGATCCAAGGGGAGAGGGGGTAGCAACACAACTCCACCTAATGGAGGCTTACGGCGCCCCAGATTCAAACATCCAAAAACACATAATTGAAACCACAAAATATCTCCGTACTGCTTTTTTTCTTTTTTTTTTTAAACATATATCTTTGACTCCATATTATCTTTAATGAATAAGGAATCAGTTCAGTCTGAAGACAGATTTGTTTTGGTTACATTTGAAATGGCAATAATGTTTAAACTTATTTGTGCGTCTACAGCCTTTTAACATACTTTAAGGCATTAGCAGTGTGAACATTGTATGAACTGAGGTGATTACATGTCTGACAGGAGGACAGCCTTATTATTCCAGAGGAGCCTTTCAT
>NW_026081798.1:0-1031 GCF_006386435.1 Epinephelus moara | reverse complement strand
TAACCACAGCAATGTAATAAAAAATACTTATATGAATTCATGCTTGGGCACTGTTATTTACGTGACAACACCTGAACATAACACACACACACACATTGGCTGTTTGTTTCTATGTCTCCCCTCGCTGGAAGCATCGGACCTTCCGCCGCCCGCCTGCGCCTTGATTAAACGCTGAAAATTAAATAAAAGAGGGAGACAGGTGTCTCCCTCTTTTATTTAATTTTGTTATATTTCTCCCTCTCCCCTCGCTGGAAGCGTCGGACCTCCCGTCGCCCGCTCCCGTCGCCCGCTCCCGTCGCCCGCTCCCGTCTCAAACATGGAGGTCTCCCTCTCCGGAGCACCCACACGCCCGGCCTGTTAAATAGCCTGTAACCATGACAACTGTGTGACACCTGATCGGAGGATTACGCACAAACCTATTGTTGGCAAGGAAATATAAAGGTAGTGCGCACAAGGTTGGTGAGTGTATTTGCTACTAAATTCGCACCAGACCTTGATGCAGTGACACTGTCCAACTATGTCAGAGATAAACTTGGCCGTGATGTGACTTGTGAACAAATTGCCACTGCGCGCAACAGATTTAGCTCATTCAAAGTGAGCGCTGAATGCAATGAAGTTGCGGAAATGTACAATCCTGATATATGGCCGGAGGGCTCTGTAGTAAGGCGATATTATGAGCCACGGAAGGCGATTGTTACAGGGACCAGCACTGGGGATATGATGCCGACGGGGGTGGCAGCCGTCCGGGCCATTTAACATGCGAGTGGCCTCTTACAACTGCCGAGGCTTGCGCCTTGGCAACAGCGAGGGAGATAAGGCCCGGCGTATAGTCGTTGACAACCTGTTGCAAAAATGTAACATTTTATGCTTACAAGAGACGTTTTTACCTAAACAGGAGTTGGGTAAATTGAACTCTTTTCATGACAGTTTCCATGGGGCTGGGGAGTCCACGACTGACCTGACTATGGGAATAGTAAGAGGAAGGATTGCAGGGGCCGTGGCTATCCTTTGGCGTAAAAAGCTGAACTCAT
>NW_026081797.1:0-1675 GCF_006386435.1 Epinephelus moara | reverse complement strand
GAGGGCCGCTTTGAGGGAGACAATGTGCAAGGACAACAGCCAGTAACGTTAGAGCCAGCAGGGTTTTGATAAGGAGGCAGGGGTGTATAGGTGCTACTGGAGGGAGAATAGCTTCTTGGTTCAGCAACGTGTCAGACGTGGAGAGCAAGCTGCCGTGCTGCTATGCTATATCTCGTTGTTCTTTGAGTCTTCAGCCTTCGACCTGCAAAGCATGTCAGGAAAAACTCCCTAAAAAACCCTTATTCGGGAAAAAAGGAAGAAACCTTCCAACGCTCTGCTGTTGAAACACTCCCAGGTGGTATGATGCCGTGCAGGGGACATAACAAAACTGGGCTGCAGTCAAGATGGTAGTGAACATAACAAAAAGGGAACTTATTCATCTCATAACATGCCTAGCTTTTGTGGATCATAACATATCAGGCAAGTCAAAGTTTATTATAGCTCAACATCACAAAGCATGCCTCAAAGGGCTGTACAAATGATAATTTCAATTCAATTTTTATTTTACATATAAAGACCATTATCACAAACCACAATTTGCCTCAAAGGGCTTTACAACATACGACATCCCTCTGTCCTTGGACCCTGACAGCAGATAAGGAAAAACAAATACAATTAACCTACAGATGCTCTAGTTCAAATTAAGAACAATCCTTTCGCATGGATGTCAGTTTTTGAGCCACAACAATGGCCAAAATGTTGCTTGCAACACTTCATGTTTTTAGCCAAGATGATTTCTGGAAAACTCCCTACTTACCAGTTAAGAGGAGTGAGCAGTCTGTTGTCAATTATGGTATAAAACAGTAAAAAACCAAACAAAAAAAAAAACAGGTTTTATAACAATTATGAATCACCACAACCATGAGAGATCTTTGAGCATACAGTCATAAATGTGTACACAAAATATGAGGCTTACGCTTGGAGCAGATAATTATACTTAATTGAAATATATCAACAATTTTCAGGAAGAAGCACCAGAAGCATTATATCGTATGGCACAAGTTATATATTCATGTGTAGGTAGATCATTAACTAGGCCTTTTTGGGGTATTTTTCCTGCCTTTACTTTTAAGCTCATATCACAGTCATTATAAAGGCTACATGCACATACTATAGCTTGATTTTTTCAGGGCTACCCAGATTTGCCATCATTACATGTCCTTCGATGTGCCTGTATTTTATATTAATTTTTATATCAATGAAAAAAATCTGTTACTAAATTCTTACATTTTTACATGTATCTCACCATAGCAAGTTGGAAGTAGACATATTCTGCCATATATGAAGAGGAGAGACTCTCTGGAATCTGGCAATATAAGAACCACGATGGTGGGACATTCTGTCACTTCACAGTTGTCCAAAACATGTGGTTTGAGCCGGGCGGACATGATTGCCAGTATTTTTTCATTATTGCAAGAAATTCCATTGACTCATTCACAAGTCAAAAATGTATTTTATTTGAAGGAAACATGCAATATTTACATCTAAGATAATAGAAAAATAGTAATAATATTATTCCTCACTATATGAAGTGACTGATAACAAGATCTGTACAATTAAGCAATATCACACTCGTGATATTGGGAGTGATGTTGTACTGTGATATCGTCACTGCTGTGATTCGGTCGTAGGCTGCGGCCGCGTGCCGAAGACAATCACAGCCGTGACGATATCA
>NW_026081796.1:0-1002 GCF_006386435.1 Epinephelus moara | reverse complement strand
TGTGTCCATGAAGGAGCTATGCCCGCCTGATTGCACATTCATATGTGCCCCAAGGACCACTGGCCGCGGTGGTGGCCTTGCTTTGTTGTACAAAGACAGTTTCTCCTCGAGGAGAGTGAATTGTGTTACTTTTACCTCATTTGAACTGCTTATTTCTAAAGTTGGCCGCTCTAACCCGTTTTATTGTATTTTAATTTATCGCCCTCCTGGTATTAATGGCGCCTTTCTGGCTGAATTCAGTGACTTTTTGGCTTCCATCACTAAATTTCAAAGAATTTTAATGCTTGGGGATTTTAATGTGCCTGTAAATGACACCACAAACTCCTTTTGCTAATAATTTTATAAATCTCACCGAATCTTTTCATTTTGTGCAACTTGCTAATAATTTTATAAATCTCACCGAATCTTTTCATTTTGTGCAACATGTCAAAGGCCCGACACACATTAAGGGAAACACGCTGGACCTTGTTTTTACACTTGGTTTGAACATTGATTGTATCGTCTCTGAGGAGCTGCCCGTCACGGATCACAACTGCATCCTGTTTAATTTGTCTATTATTTCTGATTGTTCAACCAGCAAGCGTACAAAACTCACTCGTATTTTAAATAACCTCTCGGCTGAGAAATTCTCATTCGCTTTTAACAGTGTGGCGCAGCCTGTTAGTATTAATGTTGACGTTGACTCCCAAGTTTTAACTTTTAACTGACACTGCTCTGCTATTCTTGATAAGATTGCTCCTTTAAAGTCTCGAACTATCCCCGCAGCTAATCCCACTCCCTGGCTGAACGACGACATCCGCTGCCTTCGTCGTAAATGTCGGAGAGCTGAGCGCTTGTGGAAATCAACCAAGCTTCATGTACATCGTCTTTATTTTAAAGAACTGTTAGCTGAATTCAATTCTGTTGTTAGGGTAGCCAGAGCCTCTTATTTTTAAAATCTCATCATCTCCAACAAGAGAAATCCCAGGATCATTTTTGACACTATAAGTAGCATTACTGGTG
>NW_026081795.1:0-1303 GCF_006386435.1 Epinephelus moara | reverse complement strand
CATATCAAACATGTTTCTGCTCTGAATCAAAACCCCAAAGCGACCATGTCAGAAAATTGAGCTTACCCACATAACCGAAAATACCCATAATCCCTCTGTGTGCCCACATGAGGTATTTAGTTTCCCCCTTTTTGAACGGCCCCCAGCTCGCAGCCATTTGAAGAGTCGATGCAGTCGGAGGTTAAGCCGGCGAGACAGCGACCGGTGTCAGAAATATTTGATGTGTCATTATCTCCCTCTCCTCCATTAGACTCGGACTGTGGGCAGGGCCGACCTGTTGGGCTGAGGAAGCCCTGTGATTGGTGGATTGGGGCTTAATTGCCCGTAGAGGAGGTCAGTCATTGGATCTGCTGTCATCTGAACTCTGGCCCCTCAAATTCAAGAGTTTCAGCACAGATGCGCACACACACACACACACACACACACACACACACACACACACACACACACACACACACACTTTTATCAGGTGGTGGACACAGTACCTAAAAGATACACTTAAATAAGTGGTTGCACACTTATGCAACTGCATAAGTGCATTTCCACTTATGCAGTTGCACAAAATCCCTTAAAAGGATTCCTCAGTTAAGGAAAAACGTTAACTCACTCTGTGTTGAAATAGATTTTACAGCAGTTTAAGTTGTGACGCCTGATATCGTCTCACAGAGTTGTCTCTTAGTTAGATGGTGAAAAAATGTCAGAAGAAAAGAAGAGAAGAAAACCAGACTGGTCAGAGGAGGAAGAGATGAAACTTCTGGAGGAATACAATCAGAGAAAGAACAAACTACAAAGTAAATACCAGAAAACATTAAACGACTGTAGGAAGAAGAAATGGAAATGAATTCAGTCAAATCAGAAGTGTCTCCGTCAGGTTCTCCTGGTCACACAACACTCTGCTCTGGGTGTGTTAGCTTTTTCATTTATCACCATAAACTCGGTCATGTTGCAGTTAAGACAGAGTCAGAGGGACCTTAAGGGTTTTTTTTTTTTTTGCTAAGGTCTTTTTTGCAACAGTCAACAGATTCCTTAAGTATAAGACCAGGACAAGGATAAAACCAAAAATACCCAGGTGACCATTTTAAGGAAACTTTAAGGAGAAGACTTAAGGGTGTTTTGTGCAACAGATTTTACTTTTAATGAAACCTTAAAGGGATAGTGCACCCAAAAATGAAAATTCAGCCATTATCTACTCACCCATATGCCGAGGGAGGCTCAGGTGAAGTTTTAGAGTCCTGTTTTTCCAAACACAAAAAGTTGTTTGGAAAAACATCATTTGAACTCTGTTTTTGAGGCTAAAAATAGT
>NW_026081794.1:0-1596 GCF_006386435.1 Epinephelus moara | reverse complement strand
AGATGGGGATATCATGCGGTGAGAAATTGTGTTTCTACAGAAGTTTCCAATATAATAACACTTGTGAATGGAATGAGGATAATTTGACAGGTAATTTTTGAACAAAAAAGTCACAACATAAAAGAAAATCAATACCACCAATCTTATTGAAAATACCCCTAACACAATACCAAAAACTGTTATTATTCAGTGAAAATGATCTTAACCATTTTGTTTTTAAAGTGCCATTTATACATTCAAAGTCAATGGCCTGCAGACCACTGTTTTCATAATCTTTTACTATAGTTGCTTTCTTTAAATAATGAGATTTACGTTTCCAAATGTAGTAAAAGTTTAATTTGTTTATGTTTTTTATCGCTTTATTTGATATAGAAAGAGAATTAGCTGGATAAATGCATCTTGAAAGACTTTCCATTTTTGTTATGTAAATGTGACCAAAAAGAGAAAGATCTCTATTTAACCACCTGTCTAATCTTGTTTTGCATTTATCTATTGTGTTCCATATATTCAATTTTTCACTTGATTTGTCATCTTTTGTAATATGCACACCTAAATATTTGACCGTAGTTTTGATGGGAATACCATCTGTTGCCAGAAGATGGCAGTCATGAATGGCTAATAGTTCACATTTCTTTAAATTCAGTTGTAAACCAGATGCTTTGGAAAATAAATCTATAATCTGAATGGTTTTTGGGATTTGTTCAATATTTTTTAAAAACAGAGTTGTTTCATCTGCCAGTTGACTGATGACTATTTGGCTCTCAAAGACATTTAACTGCTCAATATCTTTGTTTTTAATAAGAACAGACATCATTTCTGCTTTCAAAGCCTTGAAAATAAAAGGATGTTCTAGCATGTCAAAAGCTTTATAGAAAGTGAGAAAAAGAATAAAACCATCATCGTCTATAAAGTAACTGTATTCAATTAAGTCAAGGACTAGACGCACGTTGTTATGAATTGATCTGCCTTTCATAAATCCTGACTGGGTGCCGCTTATTATTTGGGGAAGCCCTTCTTTGAGTCGATTTGAAAATATGTGTGTTAATAACTTGTAATCATTGTTGAGTAGGGTTATTGGTCGCCAATTATCTAGAAGATTTGGATCTTTACCTGGTTTTGGGATGAGAACTATTAAGCCTTGCCTCATAGTATGTGGGAGAGATAATTTTTCTGTAGTTTCTTTTAATGTTTTGAATAAAAGGACTTTAATATGTTCCCAAAAATGTTTGTAAAAGTTAGCAGTGAGGCCGTCTGGGCCAGGAGAGCGATCAAGAGTCAAACACTGCAATGCTGTTTCTAGCTCCTCATATGAAATCTCTGCTTCACATTTATTTTTGAAATCCTCATTTATTCGTGGGATGAAATCTTTGATTTGGGCAAAAAAAAAGCTTCTGCTCTAGCAGGTGAGAAATTAGAAGTGTATAGTTTACTGTAAAAAGAGTAAATTTCATTAGCTATTATCTGTGGATCAGAGCATTCATGATCATTTTATTTTTATTTATTTATTTTTAAAAATGGGACAGAACATATTAATGAACATTAACAATGTAAATATGTAAGACATTGTAGCCAAGCGGCTAATTTCCATCCCTTGTC
>NW_026081793.1:0-1000 GCF_006386435.1 Epinephelus moara | reverse complement strand
ACAAGGGTCCAACAACTACATAGCTGTGCTAATGACTCCCATGCAATGGTTTCGGATTTTCTTCATTTTCAGACTGATTTTGCGGGTTTTGAGCTAAAAGTTTTGCCTGGAGCACATTGTGTATTAATGATACTCGTCACCCACAGGGGTTGGAAGGACAAATACATTTCTTCCTCGTTCCAAAACCGAAATCAAACCCTGAAAAGTGTAGGGTTAGCTACAGCCACAGCAGGTTGAATATCAGCTTCCCTTTATATTTATGGTCTTCTGTCTCGATCACCAGTGATGTAGTGGTTCACTTGTACACTGGGATCTGTTCTCTATAGTGGGGCTTCAGCTTCAAATCTTTATTGTAGAATTAAGAACTGATTATTTCTTTCACCCCTATTAAGCGTCCTGGGACAGTCATGAAAAAGTTTTCAAATTTTGTCCATGAAAATGTGTGGGAACCCTGAAAATACATCACATGTGGATGGAGAATTCTTGTCATTATATAAACATATTGTTCATTTCTACTATTTTTTAAATGTCTTCAGCATCTCCTACTGACGTATCTCATTTGAACTATGCTACACTGCCTCCATGATCTCTGGTGGTACTGCTCCGTTTCGTCTGTATCTGTAAGCTTTCAGAAAACGTGCAACATAGAGCACAGACAGAAGGCTTCGTCTGTGTCTGTATATGTATCTGACATTGGGCATAAATGAGCCCTTACAGAAACTCTAAAGTGGACATAATTTAACTGCCTTTAGCAACAACAAACATCACTGACTGAAGATAAATAAATATGATTTTAGTAGGATGGATATGGATACTCTCTACAGATTAGTTAGGGCCAAACCAAAACAAGTAATCTCAATCTCAAAACCAACTCAATGTCAGACTGATAAAGTCAAATGGTAATTAGCTAATAGCCACAGATCTGGCAGGCAGCTGCAAAATTAGTGTTTAACAAGGAGTATTTAAGCTAGCAATGAACATAACCGATGGCTCACTTCTC
>NW_026081792.1:0-1168 GCF_006386435.1 Epinephelus moara | reverse complement strand
GAGAAGGGAGAAAAAACCTGGCAGGAGCGAAAAACGCAATGTTTCGTTCATCCACCAGGTGGCGCTACAAGTGTAACCAGATGTGGCCAGGTGCGTTCAGGGGTGGACCCTCATCACGTGAAATTTCGAGCAAATCGGACAATGCATTAAGGATTAATACCAAGTTGATGTTCCATGGTGAAGGATGAAAAGTCGTCGCCGCCGCCGCCGCCGCCGCCGCCACCGCCGCCGCGGCAGCCTACAACATGACAGGACACGTGTGTCCCTGTGGAGATTCGTCAACTTTATTGTCATGTGGCCACAAAATGTAGCTGATCAGGTCAGGAGCTTGAGGTTGGCGTTTGTCAGTGTAAAAGATGGCATTTCCTGTTTCCACAAGGGGGCGCCATGAGCAAATTGTCTACGAGCATTTGGAGGCATTGAGGGTGGGGCTCTTATCATGTACAGAAATTTTGAAGCAGTTTGGATGAATTATGTGGGAGAGAGAGCTGCTTGAACATGCATGGAGATGGATAAAAAAAAGCCACACTCTTTGACCTACAGACATGCAGAGCACAATTTTTGATCAGCATGGTCTCTGGATGATCTGTAAAAAATTTGAAGTCAATTGGATGAAATCCCTAGGACTAGTTCGTTAAAATACAACACGTGGAAATCACGCCAAAATGACAAGTCAAAATCAAAATGGCCGACTTCCTGTTTGCAGTAGACCATTGGTGTCAGAGATTTTTATGTGCGTCTGGACAACATACACATGTGTACCAATTTTCATGTTCCAACTCCAAAAATACCCCTATGGGGAGGGGTTTTTGAAAATTTCAAGGGGGCGCTATAGAGTCATTTTGTCCCCCCCATGGGCGACGCCCCTATCAGATGCAACAGCTCGCCTTTCTTGACCTGTGTGTCAATTTTCATGAGGATATGAGGTCGCTGAAGACATCCAAAAGCCAAACGTATTTGGTGGCGAGGGAGGCGCCATAGCCAAGGGCGAAAATGCCATTTCATAGTTGGGGGGGACAATAAACAGTAATATTTTAGAGAATAATAACAGGGGGGGACAAGGAGAAAAAGTTGTAGCCTGTCTTTTATACAGCATCATTTACCGCAGTTTGACACTTTAATCTTTTCTCTATTTCTCCAACAGGCAGGCATAGGACCTTCCTTAGCA
>NW_026081791.1:0-3665 GCF_006386435.1 Epinephelus moara | reverse complement strand
AGAGCCAGGGTCGTCTTCTGCAGTCCATCTGACTACATCTGCAATGTTTTTTTTTATTTATTTTTTATTAATTTAATACAGGCAAACATACAAACAAACATATCAGACACAACAATATACTAACATAACATCAAACAAAGAAACACAAATGAAAACAACAGAACAAGACAAGACAAAATGAAATATATAGGATCCCTTCAAATATTCAAGAGATAAATTTCCAATAGCATCACATTAAAACAAACAAGATAAACATATGAAAGAGCATCTTTATAATTGTATATAATCCCACTCTTCAATAGAGGAGATTTTTTCCCATTTCATATTATGTAGTGCTACTTTATAGTTATTTGTAGCGATTATTTTTTCCAAAAGAAATTGGCTTCGCAATATATTTTTGAACAAACTTATATCTAGGCTGGTTCTTGATTGAGCTTTTAATATAAATATTTTACCTAATAAAATAATTGTATTTGTTACCTGGGGACAATTTTCATCCAAATCTCCCAACATAACATTTAAAGGTATAAATTTAAGACAGATATCCAATGTCCTTAGCCAGTTTTGGATATTGGTCCACCAACTTGCAACATAGGGACAATAAAAAAAATAAATGCATCTGGTCTTCCTGTTCTTCATTGCAAAATCTACATAATGATCACTCTACAATATTAAACATATTAAATTGTTTTTTAGTAGCAGTAATTTTATAAAAAATCTTCAATTGAAAAATTCTAGAGTAAAAATCAATTGTTGATATATAAATTGTTCTGAAAAATTGTTTCCAAGGTATCAAAATATTAAATTTGTCTTCCCAAAAAGTACAGACTGAGTGCGGAAAAGCGGTAAGGCCTCTGCGCTGTAAAATAAAATTATATTTTTTTTTGTTAATTTTTGTTCTAGATAACCATTTCTGACATCTTGTAAATAGGTGCACAGACCTGCAGTTTGTATCCACTACATTTTAACTCCCGTTTCCAATTAATTGGGATGGCTGAAATCAACTGATTGAAATTGAAGATATTACATATTTGTCTATACAACCTGCAAAATTTATGATATGAAAGGAGATCACCTGTGCTATCTAGTATGTCGTTTACAAAAACAATTCCATTTCTCCAAAATGTTTCCCATAGAACAGGCTTCTCATCTATTAATACGTCTGAATTCATCCATATTACTTGATTTCGAATATCTTCTGGGGTGTCTGGGGTGAGGATAATACTGGAAACTCAACCAAGCCTTCAGTGCATCTTTAAAAAATGGTGAAAGGTTCACTAATATACCTTTATATAGCAAATCAAGATGGTAAGATTTTAACTGGAAGAACGGAAACAATTTACAGTCAAAGAAAAAATACACTGACAATAGGTTTTGACTTGTTCTCCAGGAACTGTTATGGTAAATTTTATCAATCCAGGATGCTTTTAGGGATAAGTTCATTACTGCAATATTTTTTAAATTCAAGCCACCATTTTCATATGAATTATAACTGTATTGTCTTTTAATCTTATCCGGCTTATTATTCCAAAGGAACTTGAATATTTTTTGTTCAAAAGTTTTAAAAAAGGATGCCTCTGGTGAAGGAAGTGCCATTAGGAGATAAATGAACTGAGGAATTACGAGAGTGTTAATCAATGTAACCTTTCCTTGTAAGGTCAAAATCCTTCCTTTCCAAGGTTGTAAAACTTTTTCAATTTTCTTCAATTTTCTATCATAATTTATCTTAACTAAATCTTTTGGATTATCTGGAATATGAATTCCCAAAACATCTACTGAACCATAACACCATTTAACTGGAGCTTGGCGCTGTAAACCAAAATCTGTACCTCTCAATGATCCTATTCTCATAATAGTGCATTTACCAAAATTCAGCATTAGTCCAGACAATTTTGAAAAAAGGTTTAAATCTAGTATGAGGGCATCTAATGAAGATTTTTCAGGCTGCAAAAAAAAAGTTGCATCATCTGCATATAATGTCAACTTCGTTTCAATACCATTTGGTTTTAATCCTGTAATACATGAGTTACTTCTGATTTTAATAGCTAGAATTTCAATACATAACAAGAACAGGTATGGAGACAACGGACACCCTTGACGTACGCCTCTAGATGGAGTAAAACTATTAGATAAGTGTCCATTGTTTACTATTTTACTGTTGGGTTGGTTGTACACGATCACCCATTTAATAAGAGTTTCTCCAAAATTGAAAAACTGAAGAGATTTTTGGATAAAATCCCATCTTACTTTATCAAAGACCTTTTCAAAGTCAGCAATAAATAAAATTCCAGGTTTTTGTTTGCTTTCATAATAATCTATTGTATCGAGGAGATGCCGTATGTTATCACCGATAAAGCATCCTTTTATGAACCCCGTCTAATCATAATTTATTATATCACCAATTATTCTTTTTATTCTCAATGCAATACATTTAGAAAGGATACGGGTATCACAGCAAAGGAGTGTCAGTGGTTTCATATATAGAGGATCTTTATAACGCCCTTGTGAATCTTGTTTTAAAAGTAATGTAATAATGCCCTCTTTCTGTGTATCCGATAATATACCTTGAGCAAAAGAGTAATTAAAGGATGCCATGAGGGGTTTTTTAATTTCTGTACAAAAAAATCTTGTAAACCTCAATAGGAATACCATCAATCCCAGGTGACTTACCCGGGGGAAAAGAGTTAATGGCATCCAGTAACTCCTCCTCTAGTATTTCACCTTCGCAACTTAATTGCTGCTGCACTGAAAGTGTCTGATCACAGTTTACCAGAAAGAATTAATCAATATCAGAGTCAACAAGAGACTCTAGTTCTTTTTCAAAAGAAAATATGGCTTTAAAATAATCCACCTCCTCACACCATATTTCCTGAAGAGATGTTAAAATAACACCATTTGTGGCATATATAAATTCATAATATTTTTTTTTTGACAAAATTACTTTGATGTAATCTTAAAAAATGAGCAGTAAACTTCTTCCCTTTTTCCATCCAAGTAGCAAGAGACCTATTGATGATACCATTTACACGCTCAGAATATAAATTGTCCAGTTCCAATTGCTTATTTTTAAGTAAATAAGTTATTTCTACAGAGGGGAGCCGCATTTCATCCAACTTTTTATTCAGTTCATTTATCTCTTCGATTAAGCTCCTCTCCTTTATCAAATATTGTTTTTGTTTCCATGACCCCATCTTAATAGCATGACCGCTGAAAGCACACTTAAAGGCCTCCCAGATGTTATGTGGGTCAGATGAATTTTCATTATTTTCAAAAAATTCTCTGATAAAAACTTTTGTTTTTTCAATAAACATAGAGTCATTTAGAAGCGACAGGTTGAATTTCCAGTAGCCACGCCCTCGAGGATGTTCAGCGGTAAAAATTTGAATCGTTACAATAGCATGGTCAGATCTTAAACGATCACCAATAATACATTTTGACACCTTGGAAGCAAGAGAAAAAGAGATAAGGAAATAATCTATACGGCTTGCTTGTTGTCCTCTACGCCATGTGTATCTATTTGAATCAGGGTTTTGTAACCTCCAAATATCCACTAGATCTAAAGATGCCATGGTTTCTTGAATTTCACTAAGTGGGAGCAACAGGAAGGAGCGTGATGGCAGCGTAAGACTGTGAGACCACTGTGAGATTTTGAGATTCAACATGGT
>NW_026081790.1:0-1200 GCF_006386435.1 Epinephelus moara | reverse complement strand
AGGTAAAAACTAAGTAGAGACATAACAATGCAATACATACATAAAAACACAGAAAAAACATACAAAGACACATATATCAAAATATAAGGAAAAAGTGATGAAAACATACATACCTTCATAAAACATGCATTGATATAATAATATATAATAAATACCAAAAAAATGGAAAGCATATTTACCTTGTTAAAATTTACACTGAAATCTGAAAAGAAAAACATACATACATATGCACAGAGAAGTAGAAATACCCAAACATACAAACATTCAAGAAGAAAAAGTGGAAAGCATATTTACCTTGTTAAAATTTATACTGAAATCTGAAAAGAAAAACATACATAAATATGCTCATAGATACAAAAATACGCAAACACATAACAAAATATATGAAAAAAAACAGCAATTAAAGCATACCAGGGTTCCTATGCATTTGGAATTTCAAAATTCCATACTTTTCCACACCCTAATTTCCAGATTTCTCTGCGTTTTTTTTCTTCCATCTGAGTAAATATATCAGTGTATCATATTTCACATCATATTTAATTGTTCTTAATAGGTGACTGTAGCCAAGTACCATAATGGCATGCAAATAAAAATGGTAAGTTCAATGTCTGGGCTGAGGCAAAAAGGTTGGGACTCTGGTTCAATGTCTGGGCTGAGGCAAAAAGGTTGGGACTCTGGGTGCAAGCGATGCAGTAACAAGACGTCAGTGTTTTTTCCTTTCATGTGGCTCAGAATCGCCTTCTCCCCCATGTTGGTGATGTCAAACAATTTCACACAAAGCTTGCATCTAGCTCTGTGTGTGAATTGGGAATCCCTGGCCAACCAGTATTTATATACGGTATTGTCAAGCCATCCATCCAAAAACTTGCACCTACCCATTGTGAACCACGTGCAACCATCCATCCAAAAACTTGCACCTACCCATTGTGAACCACGTGCAACTCGTCTTCTTGTCGAAGGTACAGTGTTGGAGTGAAACTTGATACCTGGGGGGCTGGAGGAGGGTCATGGGGCAGCGGAATACCTGGGGGGCTGGAGGAGGGTCATGGGGCAGCGGACTGGACATACCACTTGTCAATCAGGTAATTCAATTCAATTCAATTCAAAACACTTTATTTGTCCCCGAGGGGCAATTAAAAGGCACATAGAGTAGCACAACAACACATACAATTTGACAAGACAACATAGACAATAAAAAGG
>NW_026081789.1:0-1105 GCF_006386435.1 Epinephelus moara | reverse complement strand
GATACGAAATGTGTTGTGGATTGTTGTAGCTCCAGTGTTATAAGCTTGTAACACTTTACCTTTTCTCAAGTAAGCGTTAACTATACAAGGGGGGCTCTTTTCAGGAAAATAGAAAACGTTTGGGAAAAATAAAAAGTATTTATCCCCCCCCCAAAAAAAACAACAACAAATATTAAGGAATAAAGATATATGAAACTCTCAACAGAGTGTACAAATTCAAATAACACATGTTTAATTAATTCCTCCCCCCAGCGCCTATACGCACGTCATGTGTAGGTTTAAATGCATAAAAAAAAAGGTTACATCACAAAACCAATCTCAGTCTTTGCAATCCCCAAAATAAACTCACAGTCCCAACTAACGAAAAATACAATACTGTCCATTTTCAATAACTTTTAAATGTCTTTTGATTATTTTTGAGTCTGTGACGCACGCAAACGAAACAGTCACTCATCCAGGCGTGTCAAACAAAAATAGCGCAGATCCACACAGCAACAACCGGTGAAAAAACAAAAATATACGATCGATCGCTGTACCTCTGGTATACCAGGAAAAATATATAAAAGAAACGATCTCACCCAGGGACCGCGCAGTCAATCAGGGAAAGTAATCCATCGGTTTGGTCCTGGGCACACGCTCCGTCCTCTGAGGTCGAGATGTCCAGCTGGGATACCGTGAAAGGACGGGTCTTTAAGGTAACCACTGATGGGTTACTTTTTAATGGTCTTTTTAATTTACTTAATGTCCACAGCTCGTTACTTTTACTTTATATTCAGGTCCTAACGTTTAGGTCCGCCAGCTCTATTGTTCCTTTTCCCGGTCCCTTCTTCTCCACCTCTTTTTTTTTCGTCTTCTCCGCCTCTTCCTCCCTAAATAATCTCGTCCATTTTTGTAAATTATCATTTTACACATATAGAAATTTACACCCACGACAGCGGATACCCCATCTTACCCTTATACATGTACAGGGAATTATTTATTTATTTTTTACATAATCGAAGAAACCTGTTGTTTCCCAGATATCTCCATATCTTAAATTGCATTTAATTAATGATTAGGTGACTCTGTCACAAGCTGCTACACCAGTTGGGGCAGTCAGAAGAAC
>NW_026081788.1:0-1295 GCF_006386435.1 Epinephelus moara | reverse complement strand
ACTCTGCCCAGCAACATTTTTCAGCTCCTCCTGGGGGATCCCAGAACATTCCCAAACCAGATGAGATAATCTCTCCAGTGTTTTGGATCTACCCCACAGTCTCCTGCCAGTTGGACGTACTCAGAAACTCTCTGAAGGAAGAAGCCCAGGAGGCATCCTGATCAGATGCCCAAAAAACCTCAACTGACTTACATCTACACACAGGAACAGCAGCTCTACTCAGAGCCCCCTAGCCCTGCCACCCTATGGAGAAAACTAATTTTAGACACTCGTATCCATGATCTCATTCCATCGTTCAGTACCCAAAGCTCATGACCATATTTGAGGGTTGGTACTACTAGATCGACCCCCTCCCTGTCACAAAACATTTTTTGAATGTTGCCCAGAAGTTAATTATTTCTCACTTTAAACATGATTATTGCAGTTTTAAATTGGACCAGATCTAAACATTTCAATGCACGTGACTTAAAAAACAGTGTGTTGGTGTGTTCCCTGTACCCCACGTTGTGCACTGTCCTGATTGCTCTCTTTTTAAGGATGCAACCACTTTCGCTTTGTGTAACCAATGTCAACATTTCAAAACTCCAATAAAGGCAGGTGATGACACAGGTCAGTGCAGGCAAAATAATCTCTATCACTGAGAAAATCTCAAAGAAGTTTATATTGCTGGCGTCCTTCTGTCAGGGTTGTACTTCTGAATCCATCTGTGTCACAGTCTTGATCCTGTGGCAGTGTCACAGTTCCCTCTTCACTTCATACTGACACACACAAGACTCACTCTGGCTGTCCAGGTATGGCTGATATCCAGAGCCAAAGAAGAATAGTACGAGGAAGTACACAACAGGTGAAAGGTGAGCTGATTTGAAAGCAGGTGCCTTTATTAATTTGTTGAGAGTTAAAGTTACAATGCCTCGAAGCAACATCCACAATCACAGCAGCATAGAGAGCCAGGCGGCAAGAGGTTTTGTCAGACTCTAAATATTGATTGTCAAATATATAGAACTTGGGACATTTTCAAAGATCAATATAAATCTACTAATCTTATTACAGGACCAGCTTGATTTTTTATTTACGAGTCAGTATTAAAGAATTGCTGTCAATTAGGGTTATTGCAGTAACCAGATTTAGAGAACTTATTGCACAAGCAAGCTCTGTAACTTTCCTGGCATGAACCACAGCAGAAATGAATTTGTTAATTTTATAAAATGTAAATGTAACACAAGTTACTCCTGTTATTCTGTTACTATTGTTTTCAATGTAGAAACTAAGACTGCCAATAGCTGATTGTTCAATGT
>NW_026081787.1:0-1507 GCF_006386435.1 Epinephelus moara | reverse complement strand
AGGCCTATAGTTACTAGAGGAAGTCAGGTTAATCCACAGTTCTCAAAGTCATGGAAGGGTCCTCAATTGGCCGGATGTCATGGGGGCTACGTCATCGACCCCTGCCGCAGGACTGTTCCAATGTTCTGGATTTCTCCGAGGACCACCATCATCCGTCCATTTTCAACCGCTAATCCAAAGCCAGATTGCGGGGGCAGCAAACTGAGCAAAGCACCCAGACATCCCTCTCCGCAACAACGCTGTCCAGCTCCTCCTGGAGGATCCCGAGGCGTTCCCAGACCAGATGAGATCTGTAATCCCTCCAGTGTGGTCTGGGTCTGCCCCGGGGCCTCCTACCAGTGGGACGAGCCCGGAACACCTCTAACAGGAGGCGCCCAGGAGGATCCTGATCAGATGTTGAACCACCTCAACTGACGCCTTTCAAAACGAAGGAGCAGCGGCTCTACTCCGAGCTCCCTCCAGATGTCTGACTCCTCCCCCTATCTCTAAGGCTGAGCCCAGACACCCTACAGAGGAAACTTGTTTCGGCTGCTTGTATCCACGATCTCATTCTTTCAGTCACTACCCAGAGCTCATGACCATAGGTGAGGGTTGGGACATAGATGGACCAGGAAATCGAAAGCTTCGCCTTCTGGCTCAGCTCCCTCTTCACCACAACGGTCTGGTGTAGCGCCTGAATCAGTGCAGAAGCCGCACCAAACCGCCGATCCATCTCATGCTCCATTCTACCCTCACTCCTGAACAAGAGAAGGTGAGGCCTCTTCAATGAAACCTGCGCCAGCGGAGCTCGGCAGGATATAGGTAAATACGTCATTTATTTTGGTGAATATCCTGCAGGTCAAAGCATCACTCACTTGTTATGAGGTGAACTTATATCAGAGGATCACACAGTGGTATCATGTACAATCAGAAGGACTCATCCTACCAAGGACGGATCCTTGACTTTGAGAAACATCCACTGTTTAAATGGAGTCTGGCGGGTTTGGTGACGGTGATTTCGGGGCTCTATCTCTGTAGGGATCTTTTCATAATGCAGTCAGACACTTAGAATAACAGTATGAGCCTGTCAGTGACAAAAACATATAATAAATAAATATAAAATCAGTGTTTATTGAATCCTACCGCCAGGATGGCCAGAGTGAGGTCGACTCCGATCTTGATGTTGATGGTCTGCAGGATGTCTCTGATGATGGGGAAGCAGCTCTGAAGATGGGAGGAGAGAAAAGGTCAGGTTGTGTTTCACAGGTCAAATAATCAGCTGATAATTTGTGTCAATATGTTTGTTTAGATTGTTAAACTTAAGTTTTGGCTCCACTCACCTGGCTGTAGACGGACTTCCTCTGCAGCGTGCCCTGAAGGAGACGATACAAGAAGAAAACGTTAGTGACCTGAAGTTTAAAAACAAAATTTAGGACGACTAGTCCATACCCATTGGTAGCTTTGTCACCTTCTACCTATGCCAATCCTCAATGCCTATGTGCAGTTTCAGATAGATTGACCACGTCAG
>NW_026081786.1:0-1075 GCF_006386435.1 Epinephelus moara | reverse complement strand
GTGGGCAATCCACCCTTTTCCGGCTGAGGACCATAGCCTCAGGCTTGGAGGTGCTGATTCTCATCCCAGCCGCTTCACACTCGGCTGCGAACCATCCCAGCGAGAGCTGGAGGTCACTGTTCGATGGAGCTAGGAGAACCATGTCATCCGCAAAGAGCAGGGACGAGATCCTCCCGTCACCGAACCTGACAACCTTCACCACTCGGCTGCGCCTAGAAATTCTGTCCATGAAAGTTATGAACAGAACCGGTGACAGAGGGCAGCCCTGGCGGAGTCCAACCCTCACCAGGAACAGGTCCGACTTACTGCCAGCCACGCGAACCAGACAGGGACTGGTACAGGGACTGGATGGCCCTTAGCCTCAAAAATATTCCAAACTCAGATCCATGTTAACTTATTCTGAGCTAGAAATGATTATCCATACTTTTATTTCCTCACGTCTAGATTACTGTAATTCTCTTTTCACCTGTCTCAATAAAACTTCATTAGACCCCCTCCAACTAGTCCAGGACGCTGCCGCCAGGCTTCTGTCCAGATCTCATAAGTTCACTCACATCACTCCAGTCCTGGCTTCCTTGCACTGGCTCCCTGTTAATTTCAGGATCCAGCACAAGATTCTAACCATCACTCTGGTGTCCTTTCACTGTCCTGTCAGGTCACTGCGGTCCGCTGAAGGCCACCTACTTACTGTCCCTCACACAAGATTAAAGATGAAAGGTGATAGAGCCTTTAAGGCTGTTGCACCAAAATGGTGGAATGCACTACCTCATGAGCTGAGAGTGGCCTCTTCCGTGGACATTTTTAAAAAGCAGTTAAAAACACATCTGTTTAGGCATGCGTTCCATTAATTGTCCATTGTATCATCTCTGTATTTCGCTGCACTTTACTTTTTATTTGTTGTGTATTTTGCATTGTTTCTGTTATTGTATTTTTTGTATTTTATCTTGTGAAGCACTTTGTGAGTCCTCTCTGTGAGAAGTGCTATATAAATAAAATTTACTTACTTAGCAGAGGGTCACCAACCCCATACTCCCGGAGCAACCCCACAGGATGCCCCTGGGGACACGGTCGTAAG
>NW_026081785.1:0-1068 GCF_006386435.1 Epinephelus moara | reverse complement strand
AGATGACCGTCTTAGGTTCCAGAGGTTGCGGATTTGAGCCTCAACTGGTGCAGAACCCACATTTTAATGTAATCATCTTCTTGTGCTCCAGCTTATTGCTTAAAATTGCCTCAGCGTGACTGATCACTGTGCAGCATCTTCAAGTCTTTTATCTGCTAGAAAATCTGCCTTCTCATGCTTGAAAATAAACCAAACTTTGCACAAAGATCCAGTGTCAATACTTCAGTGTGAAACCATCTGAGGCTTCTCACTTTGCACATAGCTCAACTAGTTAAACATCAGTTTTTCACTTATGGAGCAAATCAATCATTGTTACAAACAAATTACCAACATCTCCATGCTGTCTAGATGTAATATGTGTATTTTCAGATTTTTGTTTCGATAACTGAATTTTTTACAGTGGTTTGAAATCTGCTTTTCCATGCATGGACAGCTGCTAAACCTGCACGTCTGGCTTAGTCAGTTTATGAAGCTACACATTAATTGTCACTGACTAATTAGCTCAGTGAGATAGAAATTGATTCTTAGTCTCAGAGGTTGTGAGTTCAAGCCTCAGCTGATGCAAAAGGCAGATTGTGTTGCTAAATGTCTTCCAATTCTTCTGCTTGTTGCTCAGAATTGCCTAAAAATGCCCGGACCCGACCTATCGCTGCGCAGCAGCTATAATTTCCTGTTCAGTTTTACACCAGAGAAGGTGTTTCCGGGAAAAGGTCCCACTTCATCCAGGACCTGTTTCAGATGCTGACCTGGGACTGTCTGAAATACAGAAGAAAAAAACTTTCACCGTCACGATTGCTAGAACATACACCGTAGCATATTAATTCCTCTCTAGGGAGTTTATTTTCAAAGGTCAAAAAGGTCAAAGGTTAATTTATTGTCACTCAGTACATATCTGCACACAGAGCGAAATGTGTACTCCGGTCCCGATACAATAAAAAAGGCAATTAAAGTATGGAGCTTTATCCCTATCTTTATTCAAGAGAGTGGTCTATCAGTTTGAGAGCATTATTTATTGATTTTACGTTCAAAAACCCCGCCCTCGCACTCAAATAGCCTCTGCTTGCACTT
>NW_026081784.1:0-1500 GCF_006386435.1 Epinephelus moara | reverse complement strand
AGATCAGTGTGATGAGGAGAAGATACAGAGAGAAGATTCACAAAGTTAATAATAATCATATTAACCTCTCTTCTCTTGGTCTCCAGCTGATTCTTCAGGGTCTGCACTTCACTCTGAGCTTCCTCTTGTCCCTGTGGGAGCTGCCTGGTGGTTTCAGGTTGTTTTCCTTCCATCTGGCAGTGAAGAGAGACAAAGAAGATTTGATCAGAATCAGAATCAGAATCGGTTTTATTGCCAAGCAGGTTTTCACATACAAGGAATTTGGCTTGGTGTATTGGTGCATAACAAAGAGTATAAAATATAGAAAAATATAGAGTAATTAGGAACATAAGTATAAAAAGGAAATACTATTAACAATTAAATATAAAATCTGAATGCAAATAACAATAATATAATAACAATATAAAAAATATGTACACTGTAAACATGAGTAGGGTTGTGTGCAAAATACAGATGTGCAAAATCAACAGAATGCAGTGTGTGACAGGTGAATGACCAAGATGATGAAGAGATGTCCGACTGAGTGTTAGTTACAGGGGGGGTGGGGGGCAGAGTAGGTGAGGGTCTCTGGTTGTTGATGAGGCCAGCTGCAGATGGAAAGAAACTGTTTTTGTGGCGTGAGGTTTTGGTCCTGATGGACCGCAGCCTCCTGCCAGAGGGGAGAGTCTGAAAGAGTTTGTGTCCAGGGTGGGAAGGATCAGCCACAATCTTTCCTGCACGCCTCAGAGTCCTGGAGGCGTACAGGTCCTGGAGGGAGGGCAGATTGCAGCCAATCACCTTCTCGGTGGAGCGAATGATATGCTGCAGTCTGCTTTTGTCCTTGGCAGTGGCAGCAGCGTACCAGATGGTGATGGAGGAGGTGAGGATGGACTCAGTGATGGCAGTGTAGAAGTGCACCATCATTGTCTTTGGCAGGTTGAACTTCTTCAGCTGCCGCAGGATGTACATCCTCTGATGTGCCTTCTTTGTAAGGGAGCTGATGTTCAGCTCCCAATTGAGGTCCTGGGTGATGGTGGTCCCCAGGAAGTGGAATGACTCCACAGTGTCGACTGGAGAGTCATACAGGGTGATGGGGGTGGGCGGGGCTGTGTTCTTCCTAAAGTCTACAACCATCTTCAGTGTCTTAAGAGCATTGAGCTCCAGGTTGTTCAGCCTGCAGGTCACCAGCTGGTCAATCTCCCACCCTCATTGGACTCATCCCCGTCAGAGGTGAGTCCAATGAGGGTGGTGTCATCCGTGAACTTCAGGAGCCTGAAGAACTGATGACGAGACAGACTCTATTCATCCATTAGAGTGATTTATGCAACATAATCATAAAGTAAAAACTCAGCTTCTAATAATAATGTATAATTAAACAAAATGCTAATAAATGAGTAAAAGTGAGAAGAACAGAGTGCAGATGTGAGACATTTTAAGATGGACTGAGGACAAACAAGACTGGAAACAGATCAGTGAGAGAAAGAGTGGAGCAGACATGTCAGTCAGATTCACAAAGTTAAT
>NW_026081783.1:0-6294 GCF_006386435.1 Epinephelus moara | reverse complement strand
GACAAAGACCAACAGTAAACAGCCTCAACTTACTTAAACGTCCGAGTCATCATTAACGCCAAAGCTAGTGTTTAGCTATCTGTTGCTCCGTGCAGTCACGCACACACAGTGGACAGAATAGTGAAAAAACAGCATCACAGCGGGCTCAACACAACTGATATAGCAGAAAAAGACATTAGCTCTTTGTCTACTGCTCAGCTTCATCAGATTTGTGCTCTTCATACCAAGTAACTGATGTACAGCATATACAAGATGGACAACAAGGGAAACTCAGAGGATCAGCAGAATGCTCCATCTCAGCCAGCATCTGTGAAGTCACATGTGACCAGGTCTGTTGTTGCTTCATCTACCAGTTCCAGCAAATCTTCAGCTAGTTTAGTAGCAGCTAAAGCACGTGCTAGGGCAGAGGCAGTGCGTGCCCGCTCCACCTTTGTTAAAAGAGAAACCGAGCTCATGGTTGAAAAGGCTCAGCTGAAGGTGGAGGAGGTACGCATGGAGGCAGCTTTAACTGCATTGAAGCAGGAAAAAGAGGTTGCAGCTGCAGAAGTTGAAGCAGAGATTTTGGAAGCAGCAGTAGCAGAAATGGACTCTAAAGCAGGCTCGTTGGTCATTGCAGATATTCCATATGACTCCAGAGAGAAAAGAACAAGCGACTACGTTGAGTGCCACTCTAGACTGCATTCTAGTCACCATTCATCGCTTCATCCTGACGGTAACACTACACCTGATCAACCTCATGGAGCTCCACCAGCTCTGCCACTCCAAGACGGTATACATAATTCCACTCACAGGGCTGGGGATGAGCTGCACATCACACCTTCTCCTGTCAAGCACCACAGTAGATACTCTGAAGCACGTAGCATGAAGCAGCCAGCTGTGCGACGTCCAACTGAAACACAGTCACACAGTTTGTCTCCCATGAGGAGACCTCAGACACGCACAACCCCGCTCAAGATGCAGACGCCACAGCCATATGTGCCCGACCATACAGGTATGAATGACTTCGCTATTTACATGGCTCGACGTGAGCTCGTGACCTCTGGGATGTTCAGGTTTGACGACCGACCAGACAACTACTGGGGATGGAAATCAACCTTCACAAACGCCATACACGGACTGAGACTTACCTGCAACGAAGAGCTCGACCTTCTAGCGAAGTGGTTGGGTCCTCAGTCATCAGAACAGGTTAGGAGAATCAGAGCTGTTCATGTCAGTGACCCTGAGGCTGGGCTCAGGATGGCCTGGATACGTCTGGAGGAGTGCTATGGTTCCCCTGAAACAATTGAGAAGACTCTTTTGGACAAGCTTGAGAGGTTCCCCAGGATTGGAAACAAAGATCCCTTGAAATTGAGAGAACTTGGTGATCTGCTAAAGGAGTTGGAGTCAGCTAAACTAGAGGGTTACTTACCTGGACTCGCCTATTTGGATACATCTCGGGGTGTTAACCCAATAGTGGAGAAATTGCCGTATGCACTTCAGGAGAAGTGGATATCACAAGGTAGCTTGTACAAGATGCAGAATCAGTTTCAGTTTCCACCATTCTCATTCTTCGTGGACTTTGTCTTCAGAGAGGCTCAGATCCGCAATGATCCAAGTTTCACACTCAGCTCATCTAGCAGCACAGCAATGAAGACAGATAACACTGTGAAGAAGGATGCTACATCTAGAGGCCAAGTTTCATCACACAAAACAGAGATAACACCAGTACCTAGCACCAAATCGGTAGAGACCTCCAGCAGTAACCTGGACATCAACAGACAGTGTCCGATTCACATGAAGCCTCATCCTCTCAAACGATGCAGAGGCTTCCGAGCTAAGACAATAGAAGAACGCAAAGCATTTCTCAAGGAGAGTGGAGTGTGTTTCAGATGCTGTGCATCAACTGATCACATGGCTAAGGACTGCAAAATGATCATTGAATGCAAGGAGTGTGACAGCAATAAACATGTGGCAGCACTTCATCCAGGACCAGCTCCATGGACCGCTAAAGAGCCAGACTTAGAGCATGGCGGGGAGCAAAAGCAAGAAGGATCTCCGGATGTAATCTCCAAATGCACAGAAGTGTGTGGTGAAGCCAACACGTCTCGCTCCTGCTCAAAAATCTGTCTCATAAAGGTGCATTCAAAGGAACAACCAAACAGATCAATCAAAGTCTATGCTGTACTCGACGACCAGAGTAATAGGTCTCTCGCTCGATCCGAGTTCTTTGATTTGTTCAACCTTGCAGGTTCAGACTCTCCTTACACTCTTCGCACATGTGCTGGAGTCACAGAGATGTCAGGGAGAAGAGGAACTGGCTTCATCGCTCAGCCCTTGGATGGAGGACTCAGTGTGCCTCTTCCCACTCTCATAGAGTGCAACTATATGCCCGATGACAGGTCAGAAATACCTACTCCTGCGGCTGCAGAACACCACTCCCACCTTAAGCCTATTGCTCACCTGATCCCTGAGCTTGACCCTGATGCACAGATTCTCCTGCTCCTTGGTCGGGATATCTTACAGGTGCATAAGGTAAGAGACCAGTGTAATGGGCCAAACAACACCCCTTATGCCCAAAAACTTGACTTTGGCTGGGTTGTAGTCGGAGACGTCTGTTTAGGGGCAGCACACAGGCCTAAGGTAGTCAACGCATATCGGACTCATGTTTTGGAGAATGGACGCCACTCTCATTTCTGTCCATGTCCCAACCACCTGGTTTTGAAAGAGATGTTCACAGTGGGTCCAAGCAACAAACCTCTCAGCTGTCAAAACCTAGGTCGTTTTCATTCCACTGACAGCCCAGGTCAGGACACTGGAGATCATTCACTGGGAAGCAAGATCTTCGAAAGAACAGAGGATGACAACAAAGTTGCTCCATCCATTGAGGACAGACACTTTATTCAGCTGATGGACAGAGAGATGTTTATGAATGACGCTAACAGTTGGGTGGCTCCACTTCCCTTTCGCACACCAAGGCCACGGCTCCCCAACAACAGGGAACAAGCTCTCACCCGCTTCACCAGCCTTTGCCGCACTCTTGAAAGGAAGCCTGAGATGAAGAGTCATTTTCTGGCTTTCATGCAGAAGATCATGGACCAAGGTCACGCTGAACTGGCGCTGCCTCTGCATGATGGAGAAGAATGCTGGTACCTTCCCAGTTTTGGTGTGTATCACCCACGCAAGCCCGACCAAATCCGAGTCGTGTTTGACTCCAGCGCTTTACATCAGGGCATCTCACTAAACGATGTACTGCTGACAGGTCCAGACTTAAACAACAGCTTGCTGGGAGTACTGATGTGGTTTAGGCGTGAGCAGGTAGCCATCATGGCAGATATTGAGCAAATGTTCCACAGTTTCGTTGTCAGGGAGGACCATCGGAACTTCCTCAGATTCCTGTGGTTCAAAGACAACGATACCACCAAAGAAGTTGTGGACTATAGAATGACAGTCCATGTGTTTGGCAATCGTCCTTCTCCGGCTGTTGCTATCTATGGGCTACGCCAAGCGGCTCTACATGGGGAGGACGAGTTTGGTAAAGATGCGAAGCAGTTCATATACAGAGACTTTTACGTTGACGATGGACTCAAGTCACTGCCATCTGCAACTGCAGCTATTGATCTCCTAAAAGCAGCCCAAGATATGCTTGCCATCTCCAACCTGAGACTCCATAAAATAGCATCCAACTGCCCAGGTGTCATGCAGGCATTTCCATCGACAGACCACGCAAAGGATTTGAGAGATCTTGATTTGGACACCAACTCACCTCCTGTGCAACGCAGTCTTGGATTAAGTTGGGATCTAGCGAAAGACGCCTTCACGTTTCGTGTAGGGAGCAGTGAAAAGCCATTCACACGCAGAGGAGTGCTTGCAACCATTAACAGCCTTTTCGATCCACTTGGTCTTGTTGCTCCTGTTATCATCCAAGGAAAGCACTTACTACGACAGCTCACAAGTGACGTCAGCGACTGGGATGCTCCTCTCTCACCGGACAAGGAGACAGAATGGATTGTTTGGAGAGACTCGTTGCAAAGTCTAGAACAGCTTGAAATCCCTAGAGCCTACACCGCTGCCTGCCTCTCTACTGCTCAGCATACAGAAGTCCACGTCTCTTCAGATGCCTCTGTTAAGGCCATTGCAGCAGTGGCATATCTAAAGGTGACTGATGGGGAAGGAAGGTGCCACGTAGGTTTCATCATAGGGAAAGCCAAGTTGGCCCCGACGTCAGCCCATACCATTCCCAGGCTTGAATTAGGTGCTGCCGTCCTGGCAGTGGAGATTGCTGAGCTGGTTGTGAGCGAGCTGGATATCGACCCCAACAATCTTCAATTCTATACCGACAGCAAGGTAGTGCTGGGATATATCTCCAATGAAACCAGGAGATTCTACGTGTATGTCAGCAACAGAGTGGAACGAATAAGGAAATCCACACATCCCGAGCAGTGGCACTATGTCCCAACCACCCAGAATCCTGCAGATGTTGCCACAAGGTCAGTGCCTGCAGCTCGACTCACAGACACCATCTGGCTCACAGGTCCGGAGCTCCTGACACGTTCCGTAGAGACCAACACCACTGAAGCCGCCTTTGACCTCATAGACCCAGACACAGATGTGGAGATTCGATGCTACACTATCACAGCTACAGAATCTCACAGAGGCCTCGGTTCACATCGATTTGAAAGATTTTCCACATGGCGATCCCTTCTCAGAGGTATGGCTTCTCTCATCCATGTTGTTCAGTCCTTTGTGTCAGAGAAAGACAGTGCCAAACAAGAATGCAGTGGTTGGCATCATTGTTCCAAGCCTCACACAGCTGATGCATTGTCACAAGCAAAGGCTATCATCATCGGATGTGTGCAAGAAGAAGTATACCAGGCTGAAGTGTCTTGTTTGGAGAAAGGAGAAGTCATTCCCAAAAATAGTCCCTTGAGAAAGCTCAACCCTATCCTTGATGAAAAACAACTCCTACGGATAGGGGGTCGGCTCCAGCATGCTCCTCTTGATATAGAGGAGAAACACCCGCTCCTCATTCCTGGCCGCAGCCATGTTGCTACTTTACTCATAAACCACTACCATGAAAGAGTCAAACATCAAGGTAGAGTCTTCACTGAGGGAGCAATCCGCACAGCTGGCATCTGGATCATTGGGGCAAGAAAATGCATCGCTAGGATTGTGCGCAACTGTGTCACATGCAACAAACTTCGTGGCAGGCCAGCAGAACAGCAGATGGCAGATCTACCATTGGATTGTCTCAGCATGGAACCCCCTTTTACAAACGTAGGCCTGGACGTGTTCGGCCCCTGGACCATCTCCACTCGTCGTACCAGAGGAGGGGCAGCGAACAGTAACAGGTGGGCGGTACTTTTTACATGTCTTAGCATACGTGCAGTGCATATTGAGCTTATAGAGTCAATGGACACATCAAGCTTTATCAATGCTCTACGGCGCTTCTTTGCTGTGCATGGTCCTGTAAAGGTGATTCGGTCTGACTGCGGCACGAACTTTAGAGGAGCCTGCAAAGAGCTGCAAATCCTCCTGCAAGATGAAAGTGACATATCAAAGTATCTAAGTGAGGAAGGATGCACATGGTTGTTTAACCCACCCCACTCTTCCCACATGGGAGGAGTATGGGAGAGGATGATTGGGGTTTCAAGACGGATCCTCGACTCTATGCTGTCTCAGATCAGCCCTTCACATCTCACTCACGAAGTACTTTCAACCTTTATGGCTGAGGTTTCTGCAATAATAAATGCAAGACCTCTCACATCCATCTCAACGGATGCAGACTCACCTTGTCTTCTGACTCCAACATTGATCCTGACACAGAAAATCTGTACCCCTCTTCCTCCTCCAGGATCCTTCAAAAATGCAGATCTTTATCGTCAGCAGTGGAAACGCGTTCAGCACTTGGCAAATGCCTTTTGGGAAAGATGGAGGCGAGAATATCTCTCCACTCTTCAAGCCCAAAGCAAGTGGCAGGATGCACATCCCAATGTCACAGAGGGAGATCTGGTGCTACTCAGAGACACTCAGGTAAAAAGGAACCTTTGGCCCATGGCTCTCGTCACCAAGACTCACCCTGGCAGTGATGGAAAGGTCAGAAAGCTTGAGCTAAAGGTCACCAAAGGTGGGACTGTTAAGACCTTCCTCAGGCCAGTGACTGAAGTAGTTGTACTTATGTCTTCCTAAGCTTCTACCATGGACAGTTCCTTGCATTGTTTCTTATGTTTGTTGGACTTGGTTTAGAAATAGATAGTGGTATCTGTTCAATACCAGACGAGGAGTGTGATGTGGCACAGCAGTGCCCCCTAGCTGTAT
>NW_026081782.1:6689-10648 GCF_006386435.1 Epinephelus moara | reverse complement strand
GCGCCTTCAGCCGGCACCGACACCGGGGTCCACCCGGGCTGAGACCCGGAGCGTCCCCGGCTTTTGTTTTCCTCCGGTAGCCTCCCCCCGGCTAACACGGAGCTAACAGTGCAGCCAGCAGCAGCCCGAGCAATGACAGCAGGCCACAAGTCAACACAGGCGGCCACATCCTTTCTTTTACCGCCGACAGCCTGAACACGGCCGCCGCCTGCACCCGCCGGCCGAGCACCGCCTCCGTGCCGGTAACACAGGCACCCGAATCCGCGTCCCGCACTCATTTTCACGCCCGTGGGGAAACTGTCGGTTACAAAAACATGAAACCTCTGCTTACCTGCACATGATCCGCCATTTTTCTCCATTTCATGCACCTCTCACTCCCCCGCTTATGGGTATGGAAAGTGACAACAGCGCCCCTGCTGGAGAGGGAACCTCACTGCAGGGACTCCCCGTTCACCTCAACACAACACAGTTAATTAGAATTAAAATTAAAATTAATAAATAAATAAAACTAAAAATAAAAGTTGTAAAAAATAATGAAATAAAAACCATACTTGTAAAAAATAAAATAAAAATAACATTCATCACAATAATAATGAATATAACACAGAATAATAATAATATAAACAACAATCAATACAAATAAATAAACAATAAAAACAAACTTTTTATCATTTTTTTTATAGATTCTTTTATTTCACTGAGTTGCTTGGCACATTTTTTAGATTTGGTTTTATTTACTTATTTATTTTTACTCATCTATTTATGTGTCTACATGTTACTGTATGTTATGTTATGTGTGAAATGCAAACTGTTCCAACAAATTGCCCCCTGGTGGGATCAATAAAGTTGTCTGAATCTGAATAGCAGTAATAATAATTTATGTATATATTGTAGTTAAAATTCCACACTTACATTTCATTGCTTTATATTTACATTAGTCTATTTCATGCTCTTATTCTTACGTCCTATAATTCTCTGTTCCTTAGCGACTGTAATGAATCACAATTTCCTCTCGAGGATCAATGAAGTATTTCTGATTATGATTATTTCTAAGATGAAGCTTACTTGCAGAATTAAAATAAAAAAGTAAAAAACCCATATAAATCCCTCCTGAACCTGTGACATGCACAAACTAGGAATATGTATGAGAGCTCATTTATCAAGCACAGTGCTGGACCGAGCACTTTCAAAGCGTGTATATATATACATATATATATATATATATACATATATATATGTATATATATATATGTATATATATATATATATATGTATATATATGTATATACACACCTATAGTCAGGGATAAAACTGGAAAATGTGGTGTTTGAGCTGCTGAAGTAAGATTTCACACATTTTCAGACCAAAATAAAACACTGTGAAACAGGTAGAAACTGTAACTAACAAATATCACCATGGAACTTCCCCAGCTGATTACTAACATTAAGACAATTATTCTTTATATTAGATGTTTTCTGAAATGTTGTGTTTAAATATGCAAATGAGGCATTATCTAATTAAATATGCAAAAAAAACTTTGTCTCCTTTTCTTAACTTGTTGGAGTCAAAGGTTTTTTGAACACCATTAATCAGAAAAAACAGTCAAAAGCCAAATAAGTAAATAAATAAATACATGAAAAATAATTTCCCCCAAGTTTTTAAGCATATTTATATAGGCAGGAATAAAACAGAAAAATAGTTTTTTTTGTAAGAGCTGCTGAAGAGGAGATCTCTGGGCTCATTTTTAAGAAAACATCCATTAAGTACATGAAGTTTAACATTTCATACATTTTCAGACCAAAATAAAACATTCAAATACATATCACCATGAACCTTCCCTGGTCGATTACTCACATTAAGACCATTATGTTTAATATTACACATTTTCTGAAATTTTATATTTGAATGGGCAGACGAGGCATTATCTAATTAAATATGCACAAATGAAATTTTGTACAATTCCAGGACAGAAATCAAAATTATTGTTTAATTTTCTTGACATATGAGAGTGAAAGGTTTTTAAGTAGGAAGTTATCACTATGTAAGTCAAAAAATAGTGTCAACAGCCTATATATGTATTTTGCAATGTTGTTAGGTACTGGCTGAAAACACTTCGTACAATCTCCTCTTTTTGAACCCTGAGTGACACGATCAACATTTGGTCTTCTGCTGATATCAGCTGCAGAAAAACCTTCAGAATAGAGGCAGGCTGTGAGAGCTGCTGAAGAGGAGACGTCTGTGAGAAAATGCTCTTTAAAGACATGAATTGTAAAATTACATACATCATTAGACAAAACATAGAATACAGCAGTGTAACAGGGTAAAACATTTTTACAGATACTGCCATGATACTTCTGTGTTTACATACAAATTAAGCTTTGCTCTAATTAAATCTGTGCTCATTGCATAACTGTCCTGAACCAAAACCTAAAATAAAATAAACCTAAACGTATATTTCATGTTTTTTCCCTGCTCGTCTTAAAGACGTGTTTGGAAAAAAATCTCAAATCTCAAAACTGACCAGCGCATTAAAAAAGTAAAATGTTCACCTAAAAGAAATCTACATTTGTAGTAAAAATAATCAGATTACTTGAACTTTTACAGAAATGTGTCTGAAGTTACCCCCTTTCTCATAATACATTAATTATATTGTTATCATTTCAGTATTTCCTCTTCATTATTTTGACTTGACTCTTTGTCTGAGCTGAAATGATCGAAAGAAGGTGATTTAAATAATATGATTACTTTAAGAGCTCACCTGTTGTAATGTGGGCTCAGACTCACTCAGCTTTGTGCCTTTCAGCTCGTCCTGTCATATTGCTGTCCACCACCAGAGGGCGACACTTCCGGTCCCTTCTGCAGCAGCAGCAGTGTTTCTGCTTCCGGAAGGAGAGGAAAAGTGAAAGCAGGAAAAACTCCCATTCAAACAGAGAAACAAAGAGAACATGTGTGCTCTGATCATGTGTGTTTGTGTCTGATAACAGACTGACACATGTTATACATTAATAACTCTATACAGTGAGACGTTCACAGACCTCAGCAGGAAATCTGACAGCGGTGTGTTCCAGCTCCCCTCGGAAAAACGAATGCTGTGACACATGTTCACGCAGTGTCTCTCTAGCTTTAACTCTTTGAGGGTTGATGAGGTTTGGAATAAATCACGACTTTGAACACAATGTTTAATCAAAACTGAATTTATCTCAGAGGTGAAATAATCAGATCCTGAAGTGAAAGCACCCAAACCACCCGTTAAATAAAAAAAAATAAAAAAAATAAAAAATAAAAAATAAATAAAATAAAATAAAAAGAAAGAAGTAAAAAGAAAAATCTCTGGTCTCTGGTCATGATTAGAAAATATTAATAATATGATATCATAATAATACTTTATTGATCCCCAGTACGTTACAGTCGCTCTGATGTAAAACATAAAGAATTATAAGAAAATAGAAGAACTCTGTAAAAATGGAAAACTAAAAATCTGTGCAGTATGCAATAATGTTTTACAGCAGAATATATAATATTTAACAATATAAAATATGTATAATGAGCTGTATGTAAAATGTGTAAAAAAAACAAACTAACTAATAATTATTATTATATATTTTTTTTTACACATGGGTCGATGAAGAACTCAAATCTTTTACTTTAGTGAAAGCACAAATACCACACAGTAAAATTACTGTTACAGTAAAAGTCCTGCATCAATGTTCCTCCAGTAAACTTCAATATCACTATAATGTTGTTAAAGTATTAAAACTGACTGTTGTGCTCTCATATCTGTCTATATCATATCTGTCTATATCATATCTGTCTATATCATATCTTTCTATATTATATCTGTCTATATCATATCTTTCTATATTATATCTTTCTATATCATATCTGTCTATATCATATCTTTCTATATCATATCTTTCTATATTATATCTGTCTATATCATATCTGTCTATATCATATCT
>NW_026081782.1:860-3859 GCF_006386435.1 Epinephelus moara | reverse complement strand
TCTATATCATATCTTTCTATATTATATCTGTCTATATCATATCTTTCTATATTATATCTGTCTATATCATATCTGTCTATATCATATCTTTCTATATCATATCTGATCTCATCAGATGATTCTGACTCATGTTTTAATGTAAAAGCAGGATTTTACTTTTTACATTTTCTAATCTGATTATTTTGTCAAGTAATCAATTCAGTTGATTTGTAAAATATTCATACTCATATTAATTCATGACACTTTTTAATGTCTGTTCCAATAAAAACAAACTGCCGTCTCACAGAAAATGTTCAACTTTCCACGTCTGTCTCTACGATGACTGAAGACACGGAGTCCAAGGAACCAAAACCAGGTGAGTTCCACAGGGTCCTGTATCAGTGATACTCAAGTTACAGCCTGCGGGCCAAATGTGGCCCCTGATAGGCTGTTGGGTGGCCCCCAGCCATTTTGTGTTTCACAGTGAAAATAAACTGATTCACTCTGTGATTTGTTTGTACTTTTAATGTAAAAACAGTTTCAGGATGCATCAAAAAATCCTCTAAATAGAGCCTGTTTATAAAAAAAGAAAGTGCCAGGAGAGACTGCCCTGGACCCAGCAGAACCCCAGCAGAGGTCTGGACTGTGCCCCCAAGGTCCTCAACTCCTAGAAACACCCCTGAACACCCCTGACCTGTGTGGGGCCACTGCGTCTGGCCCCTGGCCTCCTGTCAGTTTGCAGAAGTGGCCCCCGGGCACAGCAGGAGAACTAAAACACAGTACTTATACAATCAGCCTGTAGCGCCCTGGTCGACATCTCTTCCTCTGAACATGTTCAAAATGTTTTCAGTGTTTGTTTCGTCCGTCCATCAGTCGTAACCTGAAACATATTCAAAATAAATGAAGATATTTAAAAGGAACCATCAAATGTTTGTACATGAAAAAGAAACAGATGCCATTAATGTTCTGTAGATGAGCCTCAGGTGCAGCATTTGAATTTATAACAAAGCAAAATATTTTATAAAATATATGAAAAAATGTTCATCCATGAAAAATAAACTAAAACTGTTCAATAAATAATAATAGTCAAGTGAGAAAGTCTGAGATGAGAAATAGTTCAAGAAGAAAAACTCTAGTAAAAGTATCTTAAAATGTATGTAACTGAGCCGACAGAAGTAAATGTACTCAGTTACTCTCCACCACGGCGTTACCACGTTACTTAAATATAATAAAAAAGTCTTATGTTTTCCTTCATATGATGATGTAAGAAATAAATAAAATCCTGCGTCATCCTCACCATCATCATCATCATCATCATCATCCTCACCATCCACACCATCATCATCATCACCATCACCATCATCCTCACCATCCACACCATCATCATCATCATCATCATCCTCACCATCCACACCATCATCATCATCATCACAAACTGAGGCTCCCTGTTAAACTCAGTGTTGTAGTTCCTGACTGTGGCCACTGGAGGGCAGCAAACACAATGAAAACACATGATGGCGCCACACAAACAAACATCGGGACAGGCAGCAGACGTGTGTGTGTGTGTGTGTGTGTGTGTGTGTGTGTGTGTGACTCATTTTGAAGTTATTAATATTAATATTAAAACCATGATGAAGTTCAGCCAGCGTCAACAAAACAGCATGATTAAAGTATTTTAGTGAATGTTCTGAGTCAGTGAAATCTGATTAAAACAAAGTAAGGATTTATTTCACTGTGTAATAATAATAATAGTTGTCTTCTGTCTCTTGGTAGCTCGTTGCTTCTCTCTGATTATTGTGTGTCACTTTTCTTTCCTTATATGAAACATATGTACATGTGAAGTGAAAACATACAGGCTCTGTACATATGTGTAAAAATTATACATGAAACCTTTTAGAAAATGGAACAGTATGTTGACATGTATGTATAAATATATGTTGATGTTATATGTATGATTAGAAACAATGGCTGTGTTAAACACATAGAAAAACATATATAAGCATACAGAGTTTTTATGTTGTTGTCATAGACTTGTATGTATGTATTAAATATATATTGTTAACATATGGTTGAGGAGGAGAAGTGTCATTCATTCCACACTAAACTCTTGGACGGTTTTGAGTGTGCCAGTAGTACACTGCATTAAACTAAACCGCTACAGAGTTTCATGTCAACCTTTAAAGCAACAGTCTGACAGTTCTAGCCTCACATCCATCACACGCTTCATGAAACTGAAGCTGTGGCAGATTTACCAACAAAATCCAATATCCATCCATATATGTGTTTTTTCCCAGAGGACTTTAAAAAGGTCTTTAATATTCATATTTGCACCAAATTTGTCTGGTGCCTTTAACCCTCCCCTAACCAACAATCAGGACTGCGCTGCTAACAATGACTTAACGTTAGCTCACCACTGGCTCAGTGATGGCTCAAAATTGGCTTAAACACACGCTAAGCACTGTTGGGTGATGTCACTTCTGTTTACGTTCAACAGTGTTATCAAACACAACGGAGCTAGCTAGGCCGTAATCCAGAACCAGTAGTTAAAAAAACCAAAACAGAATAGTCCAAGCCGAGCACCAAACAGGAAACAGGAAACTGTTTCTGACTAGCTAACTTTCTTCACGGTCCTCTCATCTACTCTACTCCCCACCCCCCTTCATGTGCACACGCGCTAACCCCAAAACCCCATCTGGCAATCAGTGATTGGCTGGTTGGTGCAGCCTGGACCAAAATGTTTTTGTTGCCAGGGTCCGCAAATGGCAACAAAAACATTTTGGTCCAGGCTGCACCAAAGTCCTACAGAGACCGGACTTTTTCACAGCATACAGAGTGTGCCAGGGCTGACGTCAAAACCCGGAAGTTTAGCATCGCGCTGGTTCCCGGAAGAGAAAGCGAATGTGATTTTTGCATTGCGTTTTGGATTATGTCAGAAAATAAGCTCTGTGGCTAACACAAGTTTATGATACTTACAGGTTTTGTTCAGTGAGATAATCTTCACATATGAACACCTTTCATAC
>NW_026081782.1:0-268 GCF_006386435.1 Epinephelus moara | reverse complement strand
TGGGCGGTGCCACAGCAACAGTGCGCTTGCAAAAATATTGCCGGGGGGAAACAGGTTTTGGTGTAACACGCCCACAAAAATATCACCTACAGGACGCGAACCATGGCAGAAAAATGGCTACATCCCCGCAAGATCAAATACCGCAAAAGTTAGTAAAGGATGTGTTGAAAACTGCTACACAACCGGAGGTGGTAGGGCGGGACTTCAGCGGGTGGCTCGTTCCGCCCAATGAGAGGCTGATCTATGCAGCAAACTTCTGCCCACTCAG
>NW_026081781.1:0-1276 GCF_006386435.1 Epinephelus moara | reverse complement strand
CTGGTGGTGTGTCAGGGTCTTAAAAGGTACAATCGTGAAATGGGGGGACAGAGTCATCTCGCCTTTAAGCCGGCATTGGAGGTAGTAACTGCACTGCAATGATGTTTGTATAAGCAGGACAGCTGGATGGCACAGGTGAGACGTTTTGACAATGTGTTATGTGTGTAAGCCACCGTGGGAGATTTAAAAAGTAGCTGATAGCAGTTAGCAACTAACTCAAAGCAGAACAGTGGCTGACAATGTCCACAAATTGGGAAAACAACAAGCTCCTAACTCTCTGAGCAGAGGATGAAATCAGCCACCATATAACAGAGACAGTAAATGACGGAAATGAATGATGTTATTTCCATATTTTGCTATTGTTATTGTTTATCACTGCCAAGGTGTGTTATACGTCACACTGGAGGCCGATGCTGCTGTGTTACAGGTCATGCCTCATTGGATTCCATGATGCCAGCATGCTGTGTAAAGTTACACAGTGATGTGGTATAATGCTGCTGTTGTGTGGTTCTGTATAAAAATGCAAAAGCAGCATAAAGAAGGGACTTCGTAGCGGCCCTATAGTGCGACCCTGTTTAAAATATCAATCTGTTTAACAACCAGAGAAAACATGATGAGAACAAAACTGCGAAGAAAAGGTCAGGGTTTTTTTTTTTAATGCTTTATTTTCCAATACTCTGGTAATGAAAACAAGTTAACATGATACAATAATGCTGAAATGCAAATTCCAAAAAGTATTTAAATATGGAAAAAATAATCAGACAGGGACATCCCATTTCAAATAGCAAGTAATACTGACGTTTTTGAATATAGCGTAACCATATGCACACACCTGTCCAAATACTGTGGTTACAAGTAGATAAATATGCCTGTGGATATTCTCATTCATCCAGGTCATAGTTATCTCAAGACAATTGAAGGCAATTGAGGAAAGCCGTGACATCCCTGAGCAAGGATCCAAACATTACCATCCTTCCAGCAGATAAAGGGAGATGTACGGTAGTTCTCAATACATCCGACTACCACAACAAGGTCTCTACACTTCTCAGTGATACTAACACCTATGAATCGCTGAAACGAGACCCAACCAGTGGATACAAGAAAACAACAATAGAATGCCTACAAAAACTACAGAAAGAGGGCACCATTGATGGCCTACAATATCACCGTCTGTACCCCCAAGATGCCATCCCGTGCATATATGGGCTCCCCAAGATTCACAAAGAAGGGGCCCCCCTCAGCCCCATTGTCAGCAGCATTAACTCGGTCACGTATA
>NW_026081780.1:0-1220 GCF_006386435.1 Epinephelus moara | reverse complement strand
CGGGGCTGCAGCACACTTGGATCACTATGGATGATACAAATACAACAGCAACCAGAGTTGATACTACGGCGGCTGAGACGTACATAAAAGGCTTTTCTCGCAGCGCCGGCCGCGCTGGAAATAGAGCAGTGGGCTGAAGCAGAGCGGCACGGCGCGTCGGCTGTCGGCGGTGTGTGTTGCACTTAATACTTCTTCATCAATTCAACACCATAACCCACACCATAGCTTGATGTGCACCTCCCCAGAAATATAACTACATGTCACGGCCACACAGACCTACTTGTATAAGCTGAAAACCATAAAACCATTTCCCTCAGTGGAAGCAAAGCTTTTATTTTCTTTTATTTCACAGATAAGAAACAATAAATTGTGAAGACATTAAAGCCCCCACATAATAGCAGTTTAAGTCTTGCAAGTGATTTATCCTGAGTTAATATGAGTAGAGGAAATCTCAGCCAATCGCTACGCTAATAAGCCTGTTGTATTTGTTTGAAAAACATATTCAGTATAAACAGTGTCAGTGAACCTTGTGAGTTGTAATGAAGCCGAGTTTTGTAACATTACCTTTGTTAAACATTGCCGTTGTCCCTGGCTTCATATAAGTACATGGGAAACTCCCTAGCCACTACGCTTATTTATACAATTTAAAAGGCCATAGGCTTGTGCTATTAAAATTAGCATTTTGTATTTGTGGGAAAAATATGTTCAGGAAAAGTCAAATGCTTTGTTTGTGAATCCTGCGAGTTATACTGAGTTATAATGAAGCCGATTTGTGTGCTTGTGTTTTAAATTGTCGCTATTAAACCATGTTTAATGTGTGATTTTAATCAACTCAACTATACAGCACTTCAAAGAAAAAACACCGCCGACTAGTGTTTTGGAGTAACACAGACACACCACTAGTGATGAGGGGTCCGGCTCTTTTCAAAGATTTGGCTCTTTTGGCTCGGCTCCCTTGGAAGAGTTGGCTCTTACGGCTCCAAAACAGCTCCCAAATGGCTCTTCATTTAGTATCACTCCGAGCCTTCTATTTTAGCCTAATTTAGCAATTATAAATGGTTTGTGTGTTGGTAAGCAATTATTAATTCAGTGTTTTCATAAAAGCCTCGTTTTTGTGCATTTTTTTTGGTAGAAAAAAAATACAGTTACTATTATTTAAAGCAGCTGTGTGGAACTTATTACCATTCATAAAACTGTCCCTAGTTCGTATCACCTCCCCT
>NW_026081779.1:0-1402 GCF_006386435.1 Epinephelus moara | reverse complement strand
CACAGCCCAGAGGTAAGGGAAACGCTTAGTATGTTATCTACAGAGATAGCACTGGCGATCTGAACCGGTCAGTGGTGAAAAAAAGCACTTTTAATGCGCCAACTTTTACGGGACGCATTTGCCCCCATATCTACCTCGCGGCTGCCGGCTGCATCCGCCTCCCTCAATACTGAACCAATTTTAAAACGAGTTGTACCTATGAATCATACGCACGCAAACACATGGGGAAATAGGGCCCAGGTTGAAAAATACCTAAGTTATCCTTTAACTGCCGGTGTTACTGATATTTACTGACCTCTTTTATGTTGTAGAACAAAACAGAAACATTTCTTAACCACAGGCCTTACTTCAGGCATCTAACAAACCCATTAAAAAAAAAACCCATTGACTTTGAGACGAGGGAAGCAGCCAAAACTCTAACTGATTTCAGAGTTTAAGGACTCACTTCTGGAGCACTCTATTTATGGTCCACCATTTCATTCCAGGGCCTGATTTCTAGGGCTGTACCCAAATATTCGGATATTCGAATATTCGTTTCTATGGGTAGGTATTCGTTATGAAAATTTGGAATTCGATATTTGTTTTTTTTATTTACTTTTTTTTTTATTGTTATTCTTTTTTACATATTTTTTTGGTGCTAAATGTAGTCTTTTTGTTGTTGGTAAATGTAGGTTATCAATAAAAATCAAAACTTTTAAATTGCATTGTTAAAAATGTGAAAATATAGTATAGCCTACCAACTGAGCTTGTGTGCACGGCACGCTTGAGCGCATCCATCTGAGGCTGTGGATCAATGCCAAGTTTTACCACTTTATCACTATTCCCTCTAACTTGTAGCTGTTTTTCGTTTTGTTTTGTTTTGTTTTGTTTTGTTTTGTTTGTTTTTTTTAAAGATTTTTTTGGGGGCTTTTTTTTTTGCCTTTAATGTACAGGATAGAGTGAAATGGGGTGAGAGAGAGAGCGGGGGGTGACATGCAGCAAATGGTTGCAAGCCAGAGTCGAACCTGCGACCGCTGCAATGAGGCATCGCCTCTGTACATGGGGCGCCGGCACTATCCACTACGCTACTGACGCCCCGTTTTTTCGTTATCTTTTGAATTCAATATGAATTATGGAACCGTTTTTGTCAACGTTTGTTTCCCCCGTTTTGTACAATAAATTATTGTTTAAAGTTTCAACAAGTTTCTTTTGGAGTGCGTGACACAAGTGTGTTTTGAAAACGACTGCGGACTGTCACCTGCTCAACGCAACAGTACCTTCAGATGCCATGACAGTAATAGCCAATAATGTCAAAATATCATTTACAGACGATCACTGCTGCCTGACCCGCAGGTCCATTTGCGGGTCCCGCGGGTTACGGGTCGATCAGTGCATCACTACTCAGCTCAGTCTATAAAGGCTG
>NW_026081778.1:0-1034 GCF_006386435.1 Epinephelus moara | reverse complement strand
AACGGTATCAGTTTCATTACTGTCATTAAAAAATCTGCCTCGCATAAAGGCCTATAGGGGCCTTATATAATACTAAATATAATTTATTTAATGCCTAAATAATGAGTGCTTGTCCAGCACCTATGTATGTGTGGTTGAGTTTTCAATTTAATACTATTACAACTTAAAACTAATAGTAGGCTATAATGTTTCTCTTTAAACTGCCCTTAACTGTCGGGAGATGACATTTGATAAAGTTTTTGGATGTGACGTTGTCACGTGACAGCTCGGACGTGAGAAAGAGAAGAAAACATGTTGAGGTGCGCATTAAGCGAGTTGGTCCTCCCCAAAAACCCCACAACTTCCAGTGTTTCCGCTACATTCATTTTCATTTTCATTCAATTATTGCCGCCGCTGCTGCTCCTTCAAAACATTTATTTTGCAAATGCACCACCACCGCTCTGAGACATCTGTGCACTTGCACAGCGCAGCAGCCAATGTAGTGAGGAGAGCAGCGGTCGGGGGAGTGGGGGAAGGCTCCTATTTAGGGATGCACCGAATATATTCGGCTGAATATTGCAAAAAAACACACATTCGGTATTCAGTGGAATAAGTGAAAAGCAAGACCGAATAATAGCGGCGTGTTTAGATAATGCAATCAAACAGAGTGCGGTGACGGACGGAGTAAAATGTCAACAGTGGCGCGATATTTTACTCGCATTTGCGACTAAAAATAGTTTTGTGCGGGCAAAATAAATCATTCAGCACGCTGTGTGAGTACAGATTTCAACCAGCAGCAGAAACGAAACGGCGAATCCCGCCGGTTGTGGGTTGTATTCCTGTCAAATACGGCGGCACATTATAACGGCTTACCGGCAACGGAGAAGTCCGGCTCCAGGTGAATAACTGCCCAAAAGTACCTGAACAGCCGAGCCATGGCGGCACACAGTATGTGGCGTATCAGAGGAGAAATGAGCCATTCACATCTTTCTCATTGGGCTCTAGTTTCCCGGCACGGGTTGCGAACCCCACGCAGAGCTAGTTTCGAGCAGCGC
>NW_026081777.1:0-1058 GCF_006386435.1 Epinephelus moara | reverse complement strand
TTAACATCATCCTTTTTCCTCCCAAATCACATTTTTTTTCAAAATAAACATTGAAGTTTTTTTTGCTAAACTCGTTTTATTTTTCTTTAGTACCATTTCCTTGTCAGTCAGTCAGTTAAAATTCACCTTCATTCAGTATAAACAGCTCATGTATTTATGTAAATGTATGATTAAACAACAAATAGTTCTATAAATATATTAGAAAGATAAAAGATATTATAAATAATAACAGACTAGCACATATATGTACGTATGGACGTATGTATGTATGTGCTGCCACGATTCGTGCCTCTCCTGCATATATATATGTTGCTATGTGACTGTCTCTGTTGAACACGTGAGGCAGACATGTCTTTCTCAGGATTTATTGCAGGACCTCTCATTAAAGGTTACAGGAACAGGTCGGTGTAGTCTGTAGAAAGCAGAACCTGTATGATGATCTTCAACAAATACTGGTAATAATTATCATACAATGGTAATTTTACTACTGGTCATAATAATACAGTGGGGAAGATGTACAATTATAAAATAGGTAAACTGGTGCATATGGTGCAGAAATTAAAGGCACCTCAATAGATTTCTTTCTTTAACAGAAATAATAACCAGGGTATTAGTTCCTTTTGTAGCGGTGCACATGATATAAAATGCACTCCGACTCACATCAGCTGGTGATATATCTGGACCACCAAACACTTCCACCCGTCTCGGTCCAATAAATACTCTATTCATTGACCTGCATAATAACAGTGAGGGAAAATGCCCTTTGTGGTTTCTACCTAATTGAAATGGCCTTAGTTTAATTTGACATGTGATTTTGTTTAAAGCATAATAAGGAAGTAAATGGTGGTCTAATATTTAAAGCATGTAAACACAGGGCAGAAGAGCCACCCTGCTCCTCTTTACACTGACACAAATTACCAATGAATGTTGGTTGTCCTGTCAATGCATATCTTTGCATATCACTGTGGTGGATGTGAGAAATCACTTGTAAGTGAAATAAGATGATACTTTTTGACATGTGTTCAATAATAATAATAATAAGTTACGGGCTCAAATGT
>NW_026081776.1:0-1393 GCF_006386435.1 Epinephelus moara | reverse complement strand
GATTTAGGTCACTGTTAACATGGAAGTAAGTTTGTATGATGGCTCGTCCAATGTAAAGGGGGACACTTGGTAGACTCAAGTCAAAAGTGGAAATGTTGTTTCTCATTGTTTCAAGTTCTGTATGTTTTGTGTTCCAGATGTCAAGGTGGAATCTTGATCTTAAGAGGGGGGGTGTGACGCCCCTCCCAATGTCTTTGAGAATGTTTCAGCCAGTCTCATCAGGCAGCTGGCTGACATGGGAGGGTCGTTACCTTGATTAGGCTCACCTGGGCTTCCAAGCTATAAAAGCTGCCTAATCTGTTCACTTGGTCTCTCCCTTCCTTTCAGCTGACATCCACTGAGCAGCTTTGGTTTTGGTTTGCACCTTCAACACCTCCACAGAACACCTGACACTCACCCATGCATGGCTTTCATGACTGACTTTGCTGATCTACACACTCCATTGATTATTAAGTTAATTTTACTTTAATAAATTCGGCTTGTTTTAAGTAAATCTTTTGTGTGGACTCCCTTCTTGTCACATATACTGAGCCAGTTCGTGACACAGCTACATTCGTTACTGTCAGTGACATTAAACCTTAGCGAGTAAGAAGCCAATACTTTATCAATACATATGTTCAGCAAGCATGAACATGTAGACAGCGATATTCAATATGCTCCATCCACAGTCTCTCATCCAGTCACTAATGTTATGTCTTACACAATGACAGCATGCTAATTCAGCTGATAGCAAATTGTTACTAATAAGCTCAAATGACAGCTGTCTGTATGTAGACTAAATTAGTTTGAGACTTATCGTAAAATACTTTTAAACTTAGCTGCTGGCTGAGACAAACGGCCCCTACTCTCTCTACCAGCACTGTTACCAGTAAACAAGCTGGTGGAGCCAAATACAGAGCACATGCTGAATCATCTACGTCATCACGCTAATTTGAATACATTTTCCGGAACTTTGAGGTGCGGTGGAAACGCAAACCACACAGATTACCAGGAATTCTTTTACCCAGGTAAATAAATTCCTGGGAATAAAAGTTCCTGGAAATGTGGGTGGAAAAGGGGCTAATGGAAGACACCTCCTAAGGTGGTGGAGAATGACTGAGCTAAGATCCTGTGGGATGGTGTAAATAAAATAAATTCATGATAAAACAATTCACCCTGGCAACAGGTAAAAAACTAGAATTACTGCCCCGGGGTTGTATGCCTCTGTGCACCAGTCAAATTTATCTTACAGTTTACATCTGTTGGGAACATAAATTCGGGCTTCACACGGAGGCACCAAATATGTTGGGATCAACATATATATTTTGGGAACATAATTTTAGGTCTCACACGGTGGCATCAAATATGTTGGGATCAATATACACTGAACAAAAATATAAACTTAACACTTTTG
>NW_026081775.1:0-1301 GCF_006386435.1 Epinephelus moara | reverse complement strand
CTTAGCATGCTTTATGGAACAGGCCTCTGAAAGCCCTGCCACATGTTTTGCATGTAAACACTCTCTCTCCTGTATATGTGTGACTTCAACTGGAACCTCTGTGCTCAAGTCATGCACCTTTACACCTGTGTGCGTCCTCATGTGGACTGTCAAGTTACTCCTAGATCTGAAGTGTTTCCCACATGTTTTGCAAGTATACGGCATCTCACCTGAATGAGTCCTCATGTGGACTAATAAGACACCATTACGTCTGAAAGCTCTTCCACACACTTTACAAATATGTGGCTTCTCACCTGTGTGGATTCCACAATGCCTTTTCAATACTGATGCGTCTTTGAATCTTTTCCCACAGGTCTTGCAAATGTAGGGCTTCTCACCTGTGTGGTTTCTCATGTGGATAGTCAGGCAACGTTTCACTGTAAAACCTCTCCCACACGTTTTACATATAAATGGCTTCTCGCCTGTGTGGATTCTCATGTGCTTTGTCAATGCGGACACATTCCTGAATCTTTTCCCGCAGATCTTGCAAAGGCACGGCCTCTCATCTGTGTGGGTTCTCATGTGGACTAACAAGTCACCATTACGTCCGAAACCTCTCCCACATACTTTACAAGTATACGGCTTCTCACCTGTGTGAGTCCTCATATGGACTACCAAGTCACCATTACGTCCGAAACCTCTCCCACATACTGTACAAGTATACGGCTTCTCACCTGTGTGAGTCCTCATGTGGACTAATAAGTAATCATTACGTACGAAACCTCTCCCACATACTGTACAAGTATACGGCTTCTCACCTGTGTGAGTCCTCATGTGGACTAACAAGTGACAATTACGTGTGAAAGCTCTCCCACACACTTTACAAGTATGTGGCTTCTTCTCACCTGTGTGGACTCTACAATGCCGTTTCAATACTGACTTCACATTGAATCTTTTCCCACATGTTTTGCAAGAAAACAGCTTCTCACCTGTGTGGCTGTTCAGGTGTCTCTGCAATTTTGACTTGAACTCAAAAACTTTCCCACATATGTCACATTTTAAAGGCTTTTTACCTGTATTTAAGTTTATCACAGCAGAGGTGTGTGGACTGTTACTGTTCATTTCACTTTCATGATGTCTTTTCTCTGCTTGAAGCTCTGTGTTTCTAGTTGATCCTGAGTCTCCATCCTGGTATTCTTCCTCATCTTGGCTCTCAGCTACATGAGAGTTGTGACAGAGCAGCTGGTGCTCACTGGTTGCTTCTGATATCACAGAGCTTATAACTGGTATTTTAAATACAGACTCTTTCTCTGCTGCACTTT
>NW_026081774.1:0-1074 GCF_006386435.1 Epinephelus moara | reverse complement strand
ATTTATTAATATTGAGACTGATCTAACTCCATATAGAAACAGCTGATTCTACACGCCTCTCCCTGCTAATTTTGACAGAGAATCATTAAAATCCTTCTCAGTGAAGGCCTACAGTACGCATACTTATCAAAGTAACAGTAACAGTAAGATTTCACCATGTCTCAATCCAAGCATGAAGTGCGTAAATGAGCCATATTACTCATTAAGACATGAGTCTCTCATTAAAACAACACATGACATCATCATGGTAGAATATAAACTGTTTTACAAAATAACATATAAGTGATCACAACATGGAACATTTTCTGCTATAAAAAATTATTAACGTTATAACAAGAGAAACAGTATATTGTTATAAACGTGAAAATATCTTTTTAAAACATGAAAAACATATTGTTATAACAATTAAGTTTTAACGTTATTATGTAAGACGGATACACAAACTCACACACTAACAAATAAATAATGAAGCGCTGAAGATGAAAAAGTCCAAGGGAATGTGTTGCTGTATTCAGCAGTGACTAATAATGAGGTGTTGTGAGATATTATCTACATGAGTAACATGTTATCATAATTCAGTGTGAAAGTAAATCCTGTTAAATCTATCAGAGCTCAAATTCAACCCTGAAGTAATGAATTGAATATCTGAAAAATATGATCATCATACATAATACAGTGTCATTATATTTACTGTTATATTTGATTCCATCCTTGGTAAATCAAATTATTTGAATCAAGTATCTCCATAAGCTGGTTGTCATCACAGACTCAGGTTTTGATTTTGTTCTGATCTTTGTAAAAGAAGTTTCTCTGTTTTTCTGTCAGGCTGTGATTTCTTGTGGTGTACCACAGGGTTCAATCCTAGGTCCTCTCATTTTATATTTACCTGTTGCTTTCAAATGATGTTTAAATAAAATATCAATTGCCACATATTTGAACTTTTTAACTATCACAGTTAATGTGCTGACGTTCCAGAACTTTCGACAACTAAGTCATGAAGGAATCACTGGAAAAAAAGTAAAAGAACCAAACAACTTGTGACCTCCAGCTGGTACAAAATGCTGCTCCCAGTCT
>NW_026081773.1:0-1695 GCF_006386435.1 Epinephelus moara | reverse complement strand
ATGTATTTTTTATTCATTGATTTTTATTGTCTATGTATACATGTATCTTACGTTGGGGGGTTGGCTTGTGTGCCATGTTTTTGTTTCCTATAAAATGTAAAAATGGGTGACACGTTGAATTCTTAGAAAAATGCATATTTTGTGTTGACAACCCAATAAAGAAACGTGAGAAAAAAAATAATATATATATATATATATATATATATATAGATATAGATATAGATATATAATCTTACCATTCACATCGACTTGAATTTCATCAAGACTCTTTCCTTTGTAATCTCCTAGGCGTCCTTGTTCCATTGCCAGGAGGACTTTACTTATTTTGGCTAATTGGAGGGTGCTTTCTGGGAGCCGGTAGTGTTTCCTGTGGACAGCGATATTGTGACCAAGGAAGTCTGCCAACTGGTCGAGTTCGGTGGTTTTGAGGTTCAGAACAGTAGACAGGGTAGCGATATGTTTCCTCAGTTTTGTTGATGTTAGCGCTTGAGGATTCTTTATGTCAGCACATTCACTGACAAATTGCCTCATGCAGTCGCAAGCCCTGAGGTAATGGGCTGATTGTGGCAATGCAAACAGATATTCATTGTCCTTCAGCACCCCACATTCTTCTCGGCTCTCGGTAAGAGCATCAAGTGATTCTCTCATTAATGGGGTTAGAAGAACAGGAACCTTTCTTCCTCTTTTTCCAACAATTGTTATTCGTACAAAATGCCTGCAGAGCTCCTGTTCAAGCGCTGTGAGGGCCAAATTGACATCTCCCTGTTCTTCTGATGTGTCCTTCGATAAGTATGCAGACAGGCGCATTCGGGACACTTCCCCTGCTCTCCGCCGATTAAAAAGCACAACTTGAGTGAGCGTTACTTTGGCAAGTTCCTTCCAATTTGTGGATGAAGGGTGTTCTTGTAGATCTTTGAGGTGTTGCTGCTGTTTTTCAGCTAGATGGCAATGTAGCTTTTGGATATCTTGTGTGAAAGGTAGGAGTTGCGGTGCATTCCATTTGGTCTGGTCAAGCTGGGTTAATGCTTGGCCTGCAATATCAAACCTCCAGCTCTCTTGATACAACTGTGCGAACTCCTCTGCATCTTGAATGGTTTCTTTATCTTTCTTTTTCAGTCCTTCGGACTTGATAAACATAGCCAACGAATGCAGGCTGTGTCCTACCTTGCGTGCAAGAGACGGACATTGGTATTTGCCAGTTTCCTCACTGAATCCAGATAGGTTCTTTGCAGCTTGGACAACCTGGGCGTACCGTTCAGGTTTTATGAGTTCTTGAATGGTCTTCACATTTGTGTCTTTTCTAGCTTCCAATAAAAGCCTGCCAAGTTCTCGCAGTTTTTGGCGTATGTACTGGTGTTGACTGACTATTTTCTCATTCTTTTTGAACAACCTGAACCCATAATCAAGGATGCAGTGGTCTCCTTTAATTGCAACTGCAATCTGGTCCTGATTCATTACACTCAAGAACTTCCAATATGCATCTGTAAACTTCGATGGAGTAGGTTCGGCAAAAGCACACAATGCTTGAACTCTGGTTTTACCTGGTTTAGTACTCTCAGATTTGAAGCTGCAGACCTGGAAATGCCGCCACATCGCTCTTCTTGAGAACAAACCATAGCAGTGAATGCAATGTGCAAATTTCTGTCCCTCTGATTTTTTTTGCGGTTGTTTCCTTGGGATAAGTTTTCCTTTTTG
>NW_026081772.1:0-1329 GCF_006386435.1 Epinephelus moara | reverse complement strand
GATTACGATAACCTGCAATCTTTGGAGTCAGTAAATATGCCGGAGTTAGCATGCGTGCTAAATTTCATCCGCAGTCCCCAAACAATAAACATAAAAACACGGTCAGCACATTACAATACAAAAGACCAATGTGAAACAGTGTACATGTACAAACATGCATAAATCCCTACAAGTTCATGTACACGTACACACACATATAAATAACAACACACATACAAAAGACAAGCCAGGTAGAGGGCACTGGTCAGCTGACTCTGAGTGCTGGAACGTGATTGGCTGTTTGTGTTGATGTTTCCAGGAAACAAAGAAAAGATGTGAAAACGTCCTCTTTCAGAGAAAATCTAATGTTCACAGAAACCTGAGACTCACCTGCTGATTACTGCACCTGTGTGTGTGTGTGTGTGTGTGTGTGTGAGAGAGAGAGAGAGAGAGAGAGAGAGAGAGAGAAAGCTGATTGGATAATTCAGACAATCTCATCTTACAGATTCTTCACTGAAGTTCAGTCAAGCCTGAAACTCAGTTAGACTGCAGAAAGTTCCCATGAGACCACAGAGACTCTGAGTGTGTGTGTGTGTGTGTGTGTGAGGTTTTAACCTCTGACCTCTAACTCCATCCCACCCTCATGCTCTGCGCCCTCAGGTCACCGGTTGGACGATGTTCCTGCGGTGCGGCGTCACCTGGTGAGGCGGAGCTCCAGAGGGCCGATTGTCCACGTCACCAAAGATCAGATCAGCGGTCGAACACAGTCACACCTGCAGCACCTGCAGCACCTGCAGCACCTGCAGCCGGACCGCACCCCTCATGAGGTGCTCACACACGCTGACGGTTCAACACTTCACAGTGTTTAGATGTCAGTTTAACTCAGAGGTGTTCAGTGTTACAGCAGCAGCCTGCTGAGTGGAGCATGATGTCATGCTCAATCTGTTGTCAACTGGGGACAAACTGGACTTAATGAGAGAGACAGAGTCAGACAAGTAGATTCAGAGAGGTAGAGCCAGACAGGTAGATTCAGACAGGTAGAGCCAGACAGGTAGAGCCAGAAAGGGGTAGAGTCAGACAGGTAGATTCTGACAGGTGGAGCCAGAAAGGTAGAGCCAGACAGGTGGAGTCAGACAGGTAGAGCCAGACAGGTAGAGCCAGACAGGTAGAGTCAGACAGGTAGAGTCAGACAGGCAGAGCTAGACAGGGGTAGAGTCAGAGAGGTAGAATCAGACAGGTAGATTCAGACAGGTAGAGTCAGACAGGTAGAGCCAGACAGGGGTAGAGTCAGACAGGTAGAGCCAGACAGGTAAAGTCAGACAGGTAGAGCCAGACAGGTAGAGCCAGACA
>NW_026081771.1:0-7414 GCF_006386435.1 Epinephelus moara | reverse complement strand
TTCTAGCACTGGATGCTTGATGCAAGTGCCACTCGCTCCATGGCCCATCTGCTTCCAGATATCAAACCAGACCAGCATAGTGGCTCATCTGGAACCTTTTTTATTATATTATGAAAACAGTACACCGAAATGTGCCTCTGCAAATGTTTGAGGCGAGAAATAAGCCAATCTGCTGCCGAGTCTGTCATGACAGTAGAGAAAATCAATTCATTGTGTTAGTCCAACTAAAACTGGACTTTTAAAATACATGTAAACATGTTATTCTGACTGAAATTGTACTAAATTGAATTTCTTAAAGTCGGACAAACACACCCAGATAATGCGAATAGTAGTCAAATTACTGAACCTGGTCTCACGCCGAAGGTGTTGAAATCTGGCGCTTGGGCAGTGACTCGCGGCGTCAGAAACTAAAGAAAAAAGGCATCCTTTAACATTGGCATGATACACGTCTGGTTGTTATAGTTTAATGGCTCCTAGCGGTGTCAGGGGGGAACGCGGCAGGACAAGGACGATAGTTAAGGCAGCGAAATTCCAAGTGGGGCAGGTGGGAGGGGTGGTGGATGGGTCCAACAAACGCAGACTTTCACCCAAGAGAGCAGTGTTTTACGTCCCGTAAAATTTTAAAGCCAAACCCTGTTCTTTTTTCCTAAACCCAACCACATGCTTTTGTTGCCTAAACCCAACCACATGCTTTTGTTGCCTAAACCAAACCACGTTTGCGGTGTCATACCTACGCAGTGCGTTTTTTTGAAAGTGACTGTTTGAAGATGTAAAAATTTCCTGTGAAAACGGAAGTGTCTTTTTAAAGGCAGAACTTGACAAAGTGTCCCAGAACATCAACAACCAACGTACCCAGGGTACCTTGCACGTTGTATGTGGATGTGGAAAGTCCATGACCAAAACGTCATTATGTGATGAGGTCAGAGTGAGAATGTGTTGGATAACTCCTGCATGTATACAGTCAATCGTACTCAAACTGACTGAGGCGCTCAGCGCATGCTCCACAGTGTCCACCCCAGGCTTGACCTGGAGGTTGAAAGCATTAAATGCATAACAGAAGAAGCCGGTTACAACAGTGTGAAATCTACTTCCAGAGCTGTGCATTTTTGGAAGGATGAAATGTGCGTAGCTGTAAGGTTGTCCATCGTAGAACCAGTTTGCTGCAAGCTAACCATAGCAAACTTGTTTGTCGATTGTTTGGTCTGTGATGTCATAGGTCTAGCAGAAAAAAGGTCTGAGCTGAAAGGGGGCATATTGCCACCTATCATAACAGAGTCGGACATACTTCAGTCAACAAATTAAATCTCCTCCTGTGTTGTATACTGGGATAAGGACAGTAGTCCAATTAAATGGCATAGTTGAGCTCTAACCGTAACTTGACTTAACTGTGCATGTAAACAAACTGAGTGAGTCACACTGGATGCCATAGATTTGCATTGAAAAAGCCTAGAATGAACTTTATGCAAATGAGGAGTGAAAAAATCCAACTCTGCGCTACCAGAATGCATTGCACAGCTGCTTGAATAGACAGTTAATGGTAAGCATAGAAATGTCACATCCTCTGGGCACGTACCTGGGCAGAATATCGTCCATCTCCTTCCAAGCAGCACTTTAAAATCGTTCCAAATTAGTCAGCACTGAGTTTGAAAGAGAGACTGAATAAGTACAAGATATAAAAAAAAATAAGTACCTACTGTAGCATTTTCACTGAACTCCATGTATCTTTCTATTGTTTACTAACCTAGTTTTCTGGATATTGTGACGTGGAGCATGACACACCAGAAAACAAATCAGAAAGGCAGGTAAAGAAGACCTATTTAAAGCAAGTGTTCCTGTGTTTAAAAAACTGTCATACTTACATACTTTATATACGTTCGTGGTTGCTCAACTCTCAACAATATATCATTTTAGAAAATCATTCTACAGGTTTAATCTGAAAAGTAACAACAAACTAAAGATGCCAGAAAATGTAGTGGAGTAACTTCTCTGTTAAATATTAAGGAAATAGTCAAGTAAATAACAAGTACATTAGAATTATACACAAGTACAGTACTCGCGTAAATTCACTCATTACTTTCCACCACTGCAGATACTTTTATCCAAAAAAATAAATCTCTGTAAATCAATTACACCCACTGAAATGAAGAAAAACAAGTCCTCCTCTGCATTACAACTGAAAACTGAAAAACTCCTACACTACACTTTACTATAATGCATAACATTATATTACCATCACTGCATTGCATTAGGGGATTTTGCATCGAGCAGACACAGTGCAGTCAGTCCCACTCGGACACAAACCCTCTCTGTTCCCTTCTCACCCTCTGCCTCCCCCTCTCCTCTCTTCCTCTCTCCTCTCTCTCTGTTTTCTGTCTGTCTCTCTCCCGCTCTCCTCCAGCTGGTATTCACACATGTGTAATGGGATTAACACGCTCCTGCGCCGGGGACGAGAGAGAGAGAGAGGGCAGAAATGGGAGGAAAAGAGGGGAGGATGAGGCCATGGAAGAAATGGGGGAGGAGAAGTGAGACAGAAAGAGAGGGGGCTAAAGAGGGGAAGGTTGAGGGGGAGGAGAGAGTGGGGTTGCTGAAAAGGAAAACCAATGTATTGAGGAAAGAAAGAGGGGTGGCAGAGCTCTTTCCATTAGCTTGTTATTAGGCTACAGGAGGTCACAGAGGACATTTCAGGCTCATTTGAATTTTGGGGAGGACAGCCCCAACAAAGCGCTATCTGCATACAGTCAGATCAAGAGGTGTCTGAATAATGAGCCACAGTTATCAATAAATAACCACCTCATATGATAAAATAATCAATCGCCCTGAGCTGATCATTTTTTTTGCAGCTTATTAGAGTCAAAATTAATCAAACTGAAGTAAGATCAGAGTTAGAAATAATCTGTTAATTAAAATTTAAAGTGCAAAGGGAAGATTTGTAAGATGAAAACAAATAATAAGAACATTCACATAGATAAAAGTGAGTGTCAAGGATGTTTTGAGCTCACAGAAGGTGTTGAATGCATGAAGGGGCAGTTCAAATCATTGTCATAATTACCTCTAATTGTTTGTAGTCAATCAGATAGTTTCGGTTGCATATTTGCAGCCCTTGACTCCTAGAAATAAAGTTTATTCACAGCTAGTTTAAAACAGTAAATACGTTTTGAGGAAAACATAATGCTAAGCAAGTTAGTGATTAATATGAGGAATTGTGCTAATTAACAAACCTGCCAAGGCTCAAAAATTACTGAATATATCAGCAAAATGTTCACCAACAATTAAACTTAACAATAGTGTTTTTGATGCTTAAACATAAGACATGAGTCTGAGCAGAGCCCTGAGTTCTGGTGCCAAGGTGTTGCACTTTGTAAGCACGCCATCCTCCCCAACCACTTCCTTGTGAAGACTGTGCATAAATGTAGTGTGTCGTTACCTGAAAGAAATATATCTCAACAAAAGCTGTTTAGTAACACACAAATGTCATTTCTCTGAGACAAATCTCAAGATTTAAGCTGCCGTGTTGATATAATGGAGGTGATGGTTATCTCAAAACCTGCGCAAATAAAACCAATTGTTTGTAATTTTGGTGTCTTGCCCAGTGACGGACTCAAGATGTTTGAAGGGCAGAGGCGAAAAGGAAAAAAGGGCACCTACTGCATGACATGGTTACAAGAGGGCAGCCAAAAGGGCACATCCTCTCATTTTCACCACTCGAGGGCACTTTAGCGCAGCGTTTTCAACCGAGGCGGCACCATATTATATTATATATGATTCCATATTATAGCCAATTACATAGTCCGCCCAGTCACCAGAAGAAAATGTTAGCAATATACGTTTCTGCAAACCACCAATATGTTACATTTGCATGTTTGTGTCATATCAATGTTTCTAAAGCAATGTAATATGTAAACTGAGTTTGTCATGAGACAGAGCGGGTGGTGGATGGCATGTCACCTTGGCAAGACACCTGCCAAGCTTCCACAACAAATGCGGTTGTGATTTACTGAGTCATTGCCATGCAGATTTTTAGGCACCAAGCCTAAGTGTTTTGAAGCAACCAGTCAGTCTTTTGGCATTATCAGCAGGGATAATGCCAAAATAGCAGTTATTTTGTTACAGAGACAGCACTGTACTTTGGAGAGATGCCTGCCAAGCTGCAGACCACTGTTGGGGACCAACAACAACAAAACTGGTTGTGATTTAGTGAGTCACTGCTGTGTTTCCAGCAGCTTTTTAGGCACCAAATGTAAGTGTTTGGAAGCAAATAGTTGCTCTGTGTATGGTGGGGATCATGGCACAAAAAGCAGTAATTCTTTCCCAAGGTATCACTGCATTTCCTGCCACGTTTGTGCCACCAAAACCATATATTTCAGGTAATAACATGCTCTTTTTCCAACCATAACCAAGCGATGTTTGTGCCTAAATCTAACCACATGATAACCACAGTGTTGCGACTGGGTTAACAAAGTGCAGGTGTCGTCGATTAGTTATATTTTTCAGATTTTAAAGACTTTCTGAACCCCTCCTGACCAGATGCTGGCTGTGATGCTTTGAGACTTTTAGTGGTTGGAGATCTTCTCTATGACGACTAAAAAATGTTTTCACATATAAACGGTGTTTCAAAATTAGCCAATTAAATGTGGCTGTAGTGTGAGAAAGATAAAAAAAATCAGGAATGCTTAAAACTTACTTTGTGCTCATGGATCTGTCCCACGCACTCAGAATGATTACCACTTGAATATGTTTTGTGTCTCACTTACACAATAGTTTTGTTGCTAATGAACCACCACAGATTATTGCTCTGCATAATGAATCGCTCAAAAACACTCACCATGTGGCCAAGTGGTGGGAACGTGAAAAAAGTGAGCATTTAATGAGGTGCAAGTCAACTCCTCTGCAGAGAGACAATGGAGTCACATCCGATAAAGCTTTAATGGGGAGAGAGATAGAGAGGCCACATCCAGTCCTCGGAGGGACCAGGGAGGAATGTGAGAGTTATATTTGACCTATCTGCGGCCCTGTGCCAGCTCTGTAATGGAGAGAGAAGAAGAACATGAGTAAGGGAAACCCGAGAGACCGAGTACACAGACGAGAGGAATCAGCGAGTGAAGGAGAGAAGTGTGAGTTGGCAAGACGGAGAGAAGGGGGAGACGGGGACGGGAGAGTGGGGGGGATTAGAGAGTGGAGCAGCCAGCAGTCAGTCAGTCAGAGCGAGGTATGTGCGGAACGGTGTCAGTCTATATAGAGCTCAGTGTGTATGTGTTAACAGCCTCCTCTGTCTATCTCTGGAGGAACTCCCTCTTCCTATTCCGATTGGCACCATGCACCGCTTCCTCCCATAATACACTCCCCAAATACCCAGACTGCTCTGTCAACTCGGTCAATATAGAAACAAGCCGGCTGTATGTTGAAGGAAAGCTGCAACCTTGTGTGTTAAGACTTCATATCATCAGTTCCTTCAACCTACTAAGTGATCTCCTACATTTCCCAGAATGACTTTCAGCAGTCCCCAGGGAACATGCTTGAACGTGTTGAGTTCTATCAGGTGGGCAGTGGTGGAGGAAGTAATGAGGTCTTCTACGCAAGTAAAAGTAGTAACACCACAGTATATAAATACTCCATTACAAGTAAAAGTGCTGCATTCAAAATCTTACTGATCAAAATAAATAATAATAAACATAAAAAATTAAAGAAAGTGTTGAAAGTAAACGTAGTCCCAGAGTGTTTTACATATTCTTCATATTTGATTCCCAGCTGCAACAGTGTTGTGACGGCTGGTGTTGTTTTCACCTTGTGAGTCTGTGTGTGATTGTTAACGCTATATTTGGGCCCATGTTGCTTATTCAGTAATCTCTTTTGGCCTCTGGGAAGCAGAAAAACTCCAAAACAAAGACACAGGGACTTAAAGTACTCCCTATGAAGTTGTTGAGGCCGACATGTTAGCAAACAATAGCCTGCTTAAACATTCAGCTGACCTATAGCTGCGTCAGTATCTCATGTTTTCTGGCCACATGATCAGTGTAATTCCAGTATTACCTGGTCTTTTAGCTCATAAACAATTAGGTTCTGAGTCCACATGATATTACACTTGCTTTTCAGTACCAAACAGCAGACAGTCAGCGACTAGCTGGTCAATACAGTGGAACAGTTTGCAGCCAGACAGTTTTTTTCTTAGAAGGTGGTACATACTCTTAGGGTGCATTCACACTGGCGCTATTTGCTCCACTTTAAACGAACCCTGGTCCACTTCCACGGATGGTTTGTTTGGAGTGGTGTTAACGCTCATTTGAACTCTGGTGCGAACCCTGGTCCGCTTGAAAACTGGGGCTCTTGGTTCACTTGCAAGTGAACCCTGGTGCGGTTTGCTTACTGTGGGAAATGCAAATGGACTATCCAGCAAACCAAAGAGAGGAAGTGAATCAAAGAGAGAGAGTGACGTAGAGTGAAGTGCATTTGGGTAGAAAAAAAACAAAGTCAGCCCAAACTGGGAGAAGCAGAAGTAAAAAAAGAAAAAGTTGGAAAATGTCTTGTGGGTAGACTTGGAGTAATGAGGAGGTGCAGGTGCTTACTGATATATGTTCAGAGGACTATATATCGCAGTTGCTTGTGGCTACCCACAAGAACCATGAGGTTTTTCAAGGGGATGGATTTCTGTTTTCGGTCCTGGCCAATCAATGAGCCGGGTTTTCTTCCTCATGCTTTTTTTCTTCCTGGTCAGTGGTTGTTTTGGGGCAATACCGCCCCCAAACGAGCAGCTGTTGTAACTGCATGGCGCTGTCCAGGCGGTTTGGTCCACTTTAAAAAGAGCAGTGTGAAAGTGAACCAAACCAAATGAAGGCCTAATTGTACCGAGTCCCTCAGACTATCGTTGGGTGACTTGACCAGGCCTTGAGTCTCAACTGGGGCTGATTGGACTGTGTAAGGTTAAGTTGCAACAGCTTCCTGTGTCATGTCCTATCATCGAAATTTGCTGCTTTGCCATGGCAACAGCGTTTGATGAAAACTCAAAATTTAATAACTTTTCATAGTTAGGTCTTTAAGATTTATCTCAAATTTGAAACAATCCTGATTAGAGTTTGAAAATCTTTGCATAAAATACATGAAAAACACACAAAATTCAAAATGGCGGACTTATGAACTGATGAAACCCAGTGAGAAAGATGTCCCAAAATAATGAGAGCAATGTGTATACTGAATTTTGTGAATACCAGAGCAACTTTGTCCCAACTAAGGCTTTGCATGCATTAAGGGTGTTATGGAGCCCACTAAACACACATGAACAAGATCACTTTATATTTCATTATGTTCACAGGTTTTGATGTATGTGCCAAGTTGTCGAGAATACCAAAGGTGTCAAAAATTCGTAAAAACGCTAAAAGTAATTGAGGGGTGCTATAGATCCGATGTGCCACGCCCAAGCTGA
>NW_026081770.1:0-4313 GCF_006386435.1 Epinephelus moara | reverse complement strand
CCATAAATAATACAATTTGCTGTGCGTTTATTAAGTAAGGGTTAATGCCCTTCGAGGTGTCCATTATCAGGCATTAATGGACGATGCGGAGGTGTGAACCGTCTGACGCGAAGCGGTCGCAGAAGCAACCGTCCTCCACTTCGCGTTGGACGGTTCACGCCTCCGCATCGTCCATTAATGCCTGATAATGGACACCTCGAAGGGCATTAACCCGCTTATACCATGGTCACTTACCAAAAAAATGAATATTAAATCAATTATTTATGCTTTAATGTGTTTTACACTTAAAATCATGAGTTTTTCACAATTGAGCGGACTATTTAATCTCTGTAGTTCACAGGCGTTGCCATGGAAACCCGCTGTGGCCACAGCATAGAAAGCATAGCGACTCTGATCAGCGAAGGGAAGTGAGATGATGGCTAAATGTTACGTGATATTATTCAGAAGATGATTATTTCAGAAAGCCAGTGCACTTCTTACCGCGTGTGTTTGACAGACACTGGTGGTCAGAGGATGATGTGCAAAAAAAAACTTGAGATAGACCTAGGCCTATTACTTTCATGATTCATTGGCGTTCATTTAGCCTATAGGCTAGGCCCAAGAAAATTTGTTTCAAATAATCAACATCCAAATAGTAGGCTTGTCAAAATCGTTTTTAATTGCAACAAATAATTCATAAGCATATAGTAGTCGAGATTAAATCATATAAACACATTAACAAATTAACGATTGTTTCCTATTTAAAATTAAATGCTACATTACCATTAATAGTGAAATTTGAAAGTGATATGGGTATGTCCATTATAGTGGCATTTGAAGGACGGAGATTGACAGATTGAGCACTGTTTATTGGGACATTTGGAGACAACAAGATGTTGCTCCAATCTCGTCTCTCCTGCGCTGACGGAGCCCAATAAGCCTGCCGGCTGCTCTCACACCGATGTCCCGTGACGGTCATGATCTGACGAGTTTCCAGGCCGGCGTCAGAGAGCCGACCTACGGCTGTGCTCCGGAGGCTGTGATTGTCTTTTCATTCTCTATCCTCTCTTCTTCTGCATCCCAGTCATCAAAATGATCAAATTCACCAAATTAAATGAAACGATAAAATCACTCATGATGCCCGTTGTAATCCGTTGCCTCTGCTCTGAGTCTCCGTTGCTATGGTTACAAACTAGTAGTTGAGCCAGCGCAATATTTTAGAACCTGCCATCAGGCAATTTGACCGGAACGTCTTTTTAGCTGTCCTATAACACCTTTTAACGGACACCCTGCAGCCAATCAGAATTGAGTATTCACCCAGACCATGGTATAACATTAAGTAGGCCTAAACGTTTCAAAAAAGATCTGTGAAGCATTTCAATTTGGTCAAGTTTATGAAATCCCCAGACTTCGCTTCTGCTGATTAAGTTGTTAACTCATGGGCATCACACATATGCCACTAAAGCAACTGTCAGCAGACTCTTTCACTAGTCACAAAATAAATGGAAACACAGATGTAGCCCACATGATGCTGAGTAGCTGGCCTGCAGTAACATATAGACCTACAGTAAACAGAAGTTAATGAAGGCTAGCGTGCAGGAATGATTTTGTGTTAGTTGGCCAGTCAAGTTGTGGAACTATTTGTGTTGGCGGAAACAAATAAATCAGTAAATACACATACAAATCATAAATTGTTGCCGCTTTTTACTGTTAAGTAATAAATTACACTTGTAGAACTGTTGTAAAAGCAATAGGCTATCACTCGAGAGGGAGTTCTGTTCTACTGAATATCACCTTTGACTGAATCACAGCTGTGCTAATATTCAGTACATAAGCACTCCCTCTTGTGTGATATTGCTGAAATATATAAACTCATTAGATGATTCTGACTCATGCATTAATGTAAAAGGAGGATTTTACTGTGGGAGATGGTTGAGTTGGAGCTCATTTTTAACTCTTAACTAATGATGATTTGTATTATGGCTTATTTTCTCCATTAATTGATTGATTGAAAAATAGTGAAAAAAGTTTGTCACAATAAGCCAGTGCCCAAAGCGACACCTTCGTAATGTTTGTTTGTTTAACCTCAACATTATTACTAATACATTACAATTATTAATATTATTACTAATACATTATAATTATTAACATGATCACAAATACATTACAGTAATTAATATTATTATGCATACATTAGAATTAATAACATTATTACTCACACATGGGGTGACCTGGAAGAGCATGCACCCCATGTACAAAGGCTGTGTCCTTGCTGCAGATTCCAACCCATGGCCCTTTGCTGGATGTCATCCCCCGCCCCTCCCTCCTCCCCTTTCATGCTATAGCTATTAACATTATTACGCATACATTTAATATATTACATTCTTTAACATTATTCAAGGGAAACATTTTGGGGCTGGAACCATGAATGTTTTTACAGGAAAAATTACTTCAATCATCAAAATGTATTTTCTGTCACTCTACTGATTGATTAATGGACTACTGATTGATTACTGTTTATAACTTAATATCAGATTTAATGAATTCTTAATAGCCTATGTCTTAATCTGTAAAGTGACTAAAGCTGACAGATACACATAAAGAAGTTGAAGCAGAAAGACTCAAGTAAAGTGCGAGTACCTCAAAGTTGTAATTGAGTATAGTCGTAGTTTAGTTTAGTCAGGGGTGGAAGTAACAAATTACAAATACTCACGTTACTGTAATTAAGTAGATTTTTTGGGTACTTGCACTTTTATGAGTATTTTTTATAAGTGTGTAAATTTTACTCATACTTAAGTACAATTTACACCATGTAATCTACTTCGCTACTTTTAAAATCATAAGTCGCTACTGAGTACGCCCACAATTTGAATTAATATTCAAACCTTTCATCTGCATCTTTGTAGCCAATAAGGCTGTCCGATCGCGACCGGGCCAATTAATCTATGACGTAAGGAAAGGACAACTCCGCTGCAGCAGGCACAGGTGTCTGGCAGTAACATACCTACACAGCGGAGTAGAGACTAATTTATGGACTGAAGATTTGGAGACAAAGGAGCCAAGGGTGAGTGTCCATGCGTCATAGTGCTCCGCGCCGCAACATAACGGCTTACCGGCGACAGAGAAGTCTGACTCCAGGTCCAGTAATTTCCTCTTTCGTTGGTGTCATGACTGCCCAGTAGTACCTGAACAGCCGAGCCGTGGCGGCACACAGGTATGTGATGTGTCAGAGGAGAAGCGAGCCGTTCACATTTCTCTCTTTGTGTCAGGTAACGGTCCACAAACCTCACCGCACTTTAGGGACTGTTCATTACTTATGAAGGGACTGTTCTTTACTTGTCAGGGGAGGAGGGTGGCTGGTTGATTTTTATTTTATTTATTTATTTTATTTCAATCCCCCTTGTGTTAATCACTTATTGATGCTGTTTTTGAAGTATGAATAAGTCAATAAGTAATTTATTCCATTGAAATATCATTGATGTATTATAGAAAAGTGATTTATCTTTTTATAAATGACAAAAGGCACATCTGCCTCATTTTTGCTGTGGTATCGTGATACTACTCAGAACTGTGATACTTTCACTGGTATCGTACCGTGGGTCCCAATTTTGGTACCGTGACAACACTAGATGTCACAACCATTCCATTCGGAGTTGCGCAGTGAGGCAGCTCGGGTGCCGCTTAAAAAGTGTTCCCCTACTTCTAATTTTACAAATTAAGCATTGGTTATTAGTTTGGCTAAGATAAGTCTGCAAAGATATTGTCACTGCCATTGGTTTGCCTGATATTAAAATAAGACGGAGCTAGCTAATGTGTGCGCGTGCGTGCATGCATAATTGAGCTACAATTCTTAGAGATGTTTTAGCTTAATATTTGGACAACCATCGTCATTACAATAAATGAAATCTGTAGTCATTTTTTTTTTTTTAAAGATTATTTTTCTAGGCTTTTTGCCTTTATTGACAGGACAGAGAGTGAAATGGGGAGACAGAGAGAGAGTGGGGACTGACATGCAGCAAAGCGCCGCAAGCCGGATTCGAACCCGCGGCCGCTGCAGCGAGGCGATGCCTCTGTATATGGGGCTCCGGCACTATCCACTACGCTACCGACGCCCCTGAAATCTGTAGTCATTTAATACTCACAGGCCTACATTCAGCAGGCCTATATTTTGTGCTAGAGCAGGGGTAGGCAACCTGTGGCTCCGGAACTACATGTGGCTCTTTAGTCCCTGTCCAGTGGCTCCTTGAGCCTTTGAGACAGGAAGTCTATGGAAATTCATTCTATGAATCCAAATGTTGCTGAACCTCAATAGCAGTGGCTGGTTAGCTATGGAT